>NC_048299.1:121912723-122133004 GCF_013100865.1 Trachemys scripta elegans | reverse complement strand
AGGGGCAGCGGGCGCCCCCCCCCCCCCAGGGGAGGGAGGGGGAAGAGGTACCCGCGCCGGAACGCCCCCCCCCCCCCCCCAAAAAAAAAAAAACGTCCCGCAGTAGGAATCCTCTCTTCTTCTCGATGGTGGCAGTAGCTCCAACACAGCAGCAGCGGTCAGCCGGCTAGGCAGACAGGGAGGACCCCTGGGTGGTGTTGGAGCCCGTGCTACTCCCTCCAGGGGCGGGGGGCAGGCCGGCAAGGCCCCCTCCACCCCACTCAGCCACTCAGCAGCACCAACAGCAGCAGTGGTAGTCCAGGGAGGGAGACTCCAGCAGGCAGCAGCCCAGGAAATGGGTGGGAGCTCCAGCCAGCAGCGGCCCAGGAGAAGAGGTGGAGGAGGAGGGAGAGCTCCAGCCACAGCTGACTGATCCCTCCCTGTAGTGAGTACTTATTGCGCCCGCCCACTTCTAAAAGCCCCTCCCCCAGCCTAGTGGGAGGGACCACTGGACCCAGGAACCAACTAATCTCTGGGGACAACTAATGAAAAAACGGAGTGGAGTGATGGTCAAAGGTTCAAAATCAGGGTGCCGGATGGGGACACTGAGCAGAGAACCCCAGACAGCGCCCACTGCTCCTCAAAGGTGTCAAGGGAGCCAGCGGATGCTGCCCAGTGGAACTCTGCCCGGAGACGTGAGACCAGGGAGGTATGGAAATAGGTATCACAGTCGCAGAGCACTCCCTCGTCCAACATCCTCTCCCTGGTATTGTAGATGGTGAGTTTGGCTAAAGCCAGGAGGAGGTTGATGAGGAGGTCTTGCGACTTCGTGGGGCCACGGATAGGGTGTGCGTAAATGAACAAGTGTGGGGAAAAGTGCACCCAGAACCTCAACAAGAGGTTCTGGAGGAGCCGGAACAGGGGCTGCAACCTTGCGCACTCGAGGTAGGCGTGCGCCAGGGTCTCCCTCACGCCGCAGAATGGGCAGGTCTCAGGAAGGGGTGAAGCGCGCCAGGTACACGCCTGTGCTCACGGCTCCATGGATGAGCCGCCAACCGATGAGGCTGAGAGTTATGAGGCCTGGATTCTATTCCTGAGTCTGCTGACATCCTTTGTGTCCTTGACTAAATCACTTAACATCTCTGGTTTTTATCCCACCTCAGTTTCATCCCGTCTGTAAAGGTATTTCTAGACTTTCACATGAAGTTTTTTATAACCTATGTTGTTATCCACACTAGACCCACCCCAAGCAAACATTTCTTTTCTGACTGAATCAGCTAACTGCACACTTGCAAATTATTTCCAGTGGTTTTGAATGTCTATTTTTTTACTGAAGTTCAAATCAAGGGGTTTTACTGTACATGGAGACCTTTTAACATTTGTGACTAACTTCAAATTGAGTCAGCTTTGAAAAATTACACCCCATGCCAATCTGGGAGGTTTACAATTATGTTTTTCTATTTTAAGATTTTTACTTTTTTATTATTGTTTAGAATACCTGTGCAAATAAGAGAGGTGACTGCTTGGTTGACAAAGGGGAGTAAACTGACAAAGTTCTATAAAATGCACAAAGCAAGTAAATTGAAAATCAGTTAAAAAAAAAAAAGACCTTTCTCTGTTCTTTCATTTATAGCAATCCTGAGTTGCAGCAATTTAATAATAATAAAAACAGTAGTATGAGATTTTTTTTTAAATGGGTAATGATTCAAGTATACTTAAAGGAATAATAGAAAATGTAATTTTGTTCATGTTCAGGGCATCTTGAAGCATTTTACCAAGTAATGAGTTAAATACTGGAAATAGTATTTTGTTGAGGGACTGTTAGGTTATGAGGCATCAGACTTTAAATCTATCAGGGTTGAAAATGGGCATTTTATTTAATTATAAAGTCATTTTTGACAGCCACTGTTGTGTAGTATTGTCTTTTTATCCTTTACTTTCATCTGTTGTCAAACTTCTTTAAAGTTCTTATTGGACTTTTAAAAATCTGTTCATAATGATGTGTAATTTCTTATCTTTGTTATCTTGAAGTACAAAATGTATTTCAAAATAAGTATCTCTATCTTATCCAACATGGTGTATAATTTTATAGAAATCCGTGTTTTGAAAGGTTACATAGAAGTACACGTCTAAACAATTTCCCTGAAGTTTATATTTTCAAGAACATTTATTTGCTTTTGCATATTTGGCTTTCTAGGTGCCTTAGAACTTGCTGATGTCTCTTCTGAGTTGCCAGGCTTGAAGTGGATGCCAGGGATTACACAATGGAAGGTATTTGGAAGATATTTCTGTAAAGATATATACCATAGTCCCAGTCTTGATGCATGCTTTGTTACCTGCAGAATTTAGGGCTCTCAGCTCCCTACCCTCTCTTTTGGGTACTTAGGAAGTAAGGGACCCAACTTTACCCCTCTGTGGGCTCTGGGCTCTACTCCTCAGTGGACTCAGGGCTCTGCGGGGCCTTTTAACAGTGAAAGAGTCTTACACAGTAATATCCTTAACCTCTATTTAGTAACAGTTACCAAAACAGAATAAACACACTAAGCATACAATGCTCACCACTCCCAATAAGGCAGATGAACTTTTCTTGATGGCCAGTCAAGATTAGATTGTCCAGAGCTCTAGTTTCTGCATGGTATGTTCCACAGGTTGTTAAGATCTGACAGCTCTGATCTTGGGCTGTCCCCTGGAGTTAGGTTCCAAAGAACGTCCCTTTGAACCCCAATGTATATAGTTAAAACTTGGTTTCTACCTAGCTATACCTTAGCCAATAATTTTAAACTAAAGTACTACAAAACAGTGTTTTTCACCAATCCTAGCCCAATATGAAACCATTCTTTAACCAATCCTAGCACATTACGAAACAATTCTTGAACCAGTTAGACCCCACCATCTTAGTTCATTTAAATCTTGTGAAATTAGTTATGCACCAAAGAATCAGACAGACCATACAGATAAACAGTAGAGAAGTAGGGACCATAAAGGCCAAACAATAGAGAAGTATAGATTTCACAATCACAACTGTTAAGTGGTTCCTTGCCAGACAAAATATCAAACAAAGTTTTCTTTAAACATCTTACCCTTGGTTTCTTTATCTGGAGATGGTGAGTACTATTAGGACAGGAGTGCCGGCCTAACATCCTGGTATTACGTTGTTTTTGATGCAATTTAGATGCAACGGGAGAATATGATTTAGCTCATGTCTGCTGTTTCTCACTCTTGCTGCTGCTTTTATTGCAGAAAAAGGCCCCAGACCTTACAGCTTTGGGTGTAAAATCAGGCAGGAACTAACTCAAAGAGCTCTAAAATTGAGGTATTGGCCTAAGCTAATAAAACTGGAAGAAGTTAAATGATAGCAATAAATATGCCACCAAAGTTTTTAATCCTCCCCAGCTAGAGTACACTCTACAAATCTTTGAGGCTCCACTAATACTGTCTCTCGGGGGGAAAAAATCACCATCATGTTTCTTAATTTTGCTTTTACTTCATTTCAGGCAGTTCTATCTCCCTTTTTGTTGATAATCCTGTCCGATCCACTTTAAGTTGTCTCTTACCTTTAGGCATGAAAAGTTTTATAATCTGTCACAAGAGGAAGCCACCTGGCTTCTTTCCCATCCTTTTTTAGCTGCTGGGATGCTCCAGCCAGTCATCCATCCCTGAGGCTCTGTAGCTGAGCTGGATGCTTGGGGAAAAAGGGTCAAGAAGTGGACAGGTCCTTCAGACTTCTTGAAATACAGGGAGTCCTCGACTTTACGACATTCGACTTAGGACGAACGGCACTTACAACATTTCTGAATTGACACCCTGATCTGGCTTGCAACAATTGGTTTCGACTTTACGATGCTTGGTCCTGCAATGGAGTGGATTGTGGTTCCGAGTTACGACTTTTTACTTACGACGTAATTTTCAGGAGCCAATTGTGTTGTAAATCCAAGGATTGCCTGTATTCTTTCAGCAGAAAACAAACGTAGAAGGTTGCTTTAAGTTTCCTGACCCTTCTGACGCTGAAGGCTGAGCCTTAAAATGTGTACCTGTGTAGTAAATGCAAAATGGTTAATGGCATATGCAATTTGGAATCTTGTGTTTTGCATTTACAATTTAAGTACACGCTTTTCGAAGCTTCGCCATGAAATAGAATCTGTCTGCAGAGTCATTTGCAAAATAGACCTGCCTGCAAGTAGAGATGAAGCTAAAAGAAAGGAAAACAGAGGTAACGTAGGATGCCAAATTTATAAAACAAACAGATCTTGCTTTAGTATTTACCTCAGAGGATCCTGGCCGATGAAATGTATTTATGGATAGAATGGTGGTTTAGGAGCGTGATTCTAGTTATTTAGGTTGCATCTCCAGCTTTACCATAAATGGAAAGGGGTTCAAGTAGCATCCATAGTTGTACACAAATAGCAAAGCACGAAGTGAAAAGATTTTGCTTTTCCTTGAGTGGGAGTCATACTTTACTTTTTAAATAAGCAAAAAGATAGGGTTTACACACACTGCTTCAGTCAAGATGCAAAATATCCAGAAAGAATGTTAACTGATGTACTGCATTTCTGTGAATGTTTATGCTAAAAATTGATCTCAAGATAGAAATCTTCCCCATAACATAAAGATGTGTATTCAAAATAATGCACGAACAGTATGCAGAGAAATATTGGCAGATTCACTTGTCTCAAACCCATGTCTTCTACTTGAGAATGTACGTTAAGCCTTATTTTAGTGCATTTGTGGATCGTGAAAACAGCAGTAAAGATTAAGTGCAAGACTCTTTAAATTCCTGGTTTTCATTGCACATAATTTTGTTAAATAAATCTTTACCACTGAAACTTTTAATGCTCGGGTTTGTCCAAAGGTGTAACTAGCTTCCTTTAAAACTACAGTCTTTATGGTGGCTTTTAAGTTAGCTGATCATGATGTGGGGGAGGAGAACATATCTTATTCAAATATGCCCATTACAATTCCAACACACCAATATGGATAGGTTTCAGAGTAGCAGCCGTGTTAGTCTGTATCCGCAAAAAGAAGAACAGGAGTACTTGTGGCACCTTAGAGACTAACAAATTTATTAGAGCATAAGCTTTCGTGGACTACAGCCCACTCAAAAACCAGTGGGAGAACACTTTAACCTGTCTGGTCATTCAATGACAGACCTGCGGGTGGCTATATTACAACAGAAAAACTTCAAAAACAGACTCCAATGAGAGACTGCTGAGCTGGAATTGATATGCAAACTAGACACAATCAACTCCGGTTTGAATAAGGACTGGGAATGGCTGAGCCATTACAAACATTGAATCTATCTCCCCTTGTAAGTATTCTCACACTTCTTATCAACCTGTCTGTACTGGGCTAGCTTGATTATCACTTCAAAAGTTTTTTTTCTCTTAATTAATTGGCCTCTCAGAGTTGGTAAGACAACTCCCACCTGTTCATGCTCTCTGTATGTGTGTGTATATATATCTCCTCAATATATGTTCCATTCTATATGCATCCGAAGAAGTGGGCTGTAGTCCACGAAAGCTTATGCTCTAATAAATTTGTTAGTCTCTAAGGTGCCACAAGTACTCCTGTTCTTCAATATGGATAGAATTCTCTCAGGTCAAAGTTGTGAGATTCAGCAGAGGTCACCTTATGCTTTTTCTGCTGAGTTATGTAGGCTTTCCTTGGTACTTCCATGGCTGTTTCCTTTCTGACTGTATGTCAGAACATCATGCTGAAGGAGACCCCATCTTTACCATGGGCTATGGACCAGAGAATAAGAACCTGTTGTGATGTATGTTTTCATAGATTTTAAGACTGGAAAGGACCAATAGATCAATCCACTCTGACTACCTGTATAACACACTCTAGAATTTCACCAGATTACCTCTACATTGAGTCCAGTAATTTGTATAAAGTACATCTTCACGAAAAACAGGTTTTGTACAAGGCTAATTCAAAAATGGCTGAATTTTAGAAGTTGCAACTTCATGTGCTAGTCTTGACAATTCTTAAAGTATAAGTGAATGAAATTTAGTACAAAAACCCTTCATTATTATGTTGTATGTGATAACAGAGTAACATAAAACCGTATTGTACGAGCAGTTGTGGTTTCATGCTGTTGCTTCATTGGAGTTCCACAACTGTGTACTTTTGATATTGTCCAAATGTGGAAGTATGCAGTTAATTCAGCAGAATAGAGCTATTCCTTTTTTGTCTTAAACGTATATTAATATGATAAGAGATTAAATTAATCGTACAGGTCAGGAAAATGTTACCATTCTTACAGAAATATTTACATATGTGCAAGGATATCAAGTCATGATTTTTTTTTTTTCTTGGTAAATGTATCCCGTATAAATAGACTCAGACTAATATTACCAAGTTAAGGTTCCTACAGGAATTTGGAATTTCCCACCTTTTTTTATGTGGTTAGTTTTTCAACCTGCATTATTTTTTTGTGTTCCATCTGTATTTGTTAACAAGTAAATTAACATCAAATTTTATTCCTAAATGAACTGCTGGCACTAGTAATCTTGATACAGCCGTTTAGTTGTTACATAGGGTTGCCAACTTCCTAATTCTAGAAAACTGAACACCCTTGCCCCGCCCACTGCCCCTCCCCTCCCTCCGTTGCTTGATCTTCCCCACTCTCTCTTGCTCATTTTCACTGCAAGGCCCAAACAGGCATATTTATTGTTTTGACAGATGTATTAAGTTCAAGTTTTATTTGTTACAGGACACTAGAGCTGGCAGCCAAATAAGTCAAAAAGGGTAATTTAAAAAAAAAAAATGAAATTTCACAAAGATGTTCATGATTCTTTCCCTCCCCGCTTCCCATTTTTCATAACCAGCTGCATGTTCTGCGAGTGCTTGCTCATATCAATTCCAGTTAGGTGTGTGCGCGTGCACGGAAGTCAGAAAACTTTTTCCTAGCAGCTACCCATTGGGCTGGCTGTGGAGCCCCCTGGAGTGGCGCCGATATAAGACCCTGCCGGTCCAACCTCCCTTCAGTTCCTTCTTACCGCCCATGACGGTTGTTGGAACAGTGGTCTCTTGCTAGCAAGTCCCCCACTACTCCCTAGCATTCTCTTATCGTTGTAAATAGTTCCCTTTGTTAGTATCGTTAGTAGTTATCTTAGTGTTAAGTGCAGTATAGTGGTTGGGGTTTTTTCCCCTTCAGTGAGTGCCCTACTAAAGTTATTTTAATTTTATGTATGGAATTAGGACCACACATTATCATAGCTACAATGGGTCCATTAAAGGCCCACTCCTGAAGCCCAAATACAAATCCATAGAGCACAACCACAGAAATACACACCTGTCCAGATACCTATATAAATAAATCTGTAGAAACTGACACCCACACCTACATGCAGGTACACACGTGTATTCGTGTGTACACATCTAGCATGCACTAAAACACATACTTCCACATTATTTAATATTACAATTGTTGCTTAATGCCTAGAGACACCAGCTAAGTTCAGGGCTCCAGGGTGGTAAGTGCTGGACATACATATAAAAAGAGAGAGTCTGCAACAAAGAGTTTATAATGTAGCTAGGCAAAGGTAGGGAGAAATGTAGGATACATTGACTCTTCTTCAATTACTAGTCAACAGCATTCATTTTTAGGAAATAACACGTTTCTTTTAGAATTCCCTTCTCTTAAAAACTTGCTATGAAATGAATACACATTTTATGCCATCAATTTTTTTGCGCAAGCCAGCAAAAGGAATAAAAGTCAGTTAGGCTGCAAATTTTATTCACACAGGTATATACACATGTGGCAATACACACACACACCTTCCTACAAAAAGACACACGGTCTCTTACACACATACAATGCATGCATGCACACACTTGCCTACACAGAAACTTTTTCATACACTTTTTCAGGGGCTGCCTAAATCACCTAGCCGGGAAGGGAGGAGGGTGGGCTGGAGGGGAAAAGATGGGGGTGGGGTGGGGTGGGGATGGAGGAGAGAGGATTGGGAGGGAAAGAGGCTAAGGACAAGAACAGGGTAGGGGTGAGAGGAGGCAGTGAAGGGGAGAGAGGAGGAGGTGTGGGGGGTATGTGGGAGGTGTGTGGGGGTATGTGGGGTGGAGGGAGATGCAGGGGGAAGCAGAAGGCTATGGGTGCATGAGGATGTGGGGGGCACAAGGGTGTATAGGGAGATAATGGGAGTGCAGCAGTATATGGAGGTAAATAGTGTACAGGGCTGTGGGCGGTGAAGGACATAGGGGTGGCGGCTCTGGGAGCTGGAGAGGATGGGTTGGAGAGCACTGTAAGGAGCACAGGGCTGGGGTGGGTAGTTGTGGGTGGTAGGATGGGATGGGGAGGTATGCAGTAAGGAGAGCGGGGGGTTGGGATGCAGTGATGGGGGGGCGTGGGGGTTGGGATGGGGAGGGATGCAATGGCAGGGAATAGGGGTGCAGAAGGATTAGAATGGGAAGGGATGCAGTGAAGGGGGTTGGGGGTGCAGCCCCATTCCCAGCACTCGGAGACAGGGATACACATACCTCAAACTCTTGGGTGCTGGCACTGGGGGGAGAGACGAGGAGAAGGGGGCCGGGCAGCAGTGGGAGAGGGGCATGCCATGTGACCCCCTCAACAGCCGCATGCTGAGCGCTCTCGAGTCACACTTGCACTAGTTCCTCCCGTGCCGTGACCCAGCCAGTAGGAGCTGCGGGCGGGGAAGCACGTGAACCTCGCTGGCTGCCCCTAAGGCTAGGAGCTGGACATGCCGGCTGCTTCCCAACCTGGGAGCCGCATGGCACAGAGGCTAGCAGGGAGTCTGCCAGCCCCACTATGCGGCGCGGCGGCAGCACCAACTGGACAGTCAATGGCACGGTCAGCGGTGCTGACTGGAGCTGCCAGGATCCCTTTTTGACCAGGCGTTCCGATCCAAAACTGGACACCTGGTCACCGTATTGTTACGTGATGCAAAATTGCAGGCTGAAATGACATTATCCCATTTTCCCTGCAGGTAATGCTAAAAGATGGCCAGTGGTTTGAATCCTGGAAGGACGTGCCTTCTAACAGGCAGACCCAAATTCGACCCACCATGTTCCCAATAAAAGATGAAGAAAAACTAAAAGCAATGAACCTGGAGCGTTGGTAAGTTTTCCCAGAGTGGCTTAAAGTGATAGGGAATTTTGAGGTTTAGCTTTTATGGTGATGTGAAGATACCTTGTGGTAACTGGCAGTTCAGTTTTAGGAATGAATTGTGCGCTAGAACTAAACTTTTAAGTGGCTAGGATGAGGTATTCATTGTAAGCATTGGTAACTGGATACTATGATTAGAACCCTAAAAATACATAAGGCAGTAAGAGATAATTATAGGTTGATTTCAAGGAAGATTGTACTACTTGATGACAACATAAGGACAAATTCTGGCTTCATTTACAATTTGACAGAATTACTACAAGTGTATACAAGGCATGAAAAGTGCTATGTAACAGCTAGGTATTATCGTTAGGTCTCTTGATTAAAATAGTAGTGCAGTTAAATAACCAGTTGTGTGCAAATTGGAAAGCCTTTCGTAGTGAATAATCTTTTAAAAAAAAAAAAAATCAAGCATTTAAAATTCTCATTTTATCAACCCTAAAGTTTAGTCAAATATAAAACTAATGATATTTTAAACAACTGATGCAATTCACTATAGGAAGCTAGAATATTTCATTTAGACTCTGTTTCTAACTTAATGATTTCATCTTCCTAATTTTAACAGATACGTAATTTACACTAAAGTAAATGTGAGCATGTTTCTTTCAGTATTTCATAAAAATCCGATTGCTGGTATTGACCATGAAGTACTTTTTTCCCTCTCCAGCATTCGAATATTGCCACATCACCAGAACACTGGAGGTTTCTTTGTGGCTGTATTAATAAAAAAATCGTCAATGCCATGGAATAAACGCCAATCTAAGGTAATGTTCCTTTTTAAAGAGCAGTGATGACAGCATATATAGTGTTTTGGAAGCTTTCATAAACTATTTAGAGTATTATTGGAAAAATCACAGTTAGTAAAGGTAGTTGTCTTTCATGCCCATCCGTGAAGTATTTTTTAAACACTGCAAAAGTTCAGTTTTTTTTATTTTATGGAAACAAAGTATGTATTTGTATGAAATCTTAACTTTTTCTAGTTGTATATTAAACTCATGTGGTGGCCCTTCCAGTGTGGAACTTATTTGCAAAAACATTCCATGAAAACTCCAGAACTTGATTCAATGCTAGAATGACCTTTCCAAGATGTATAAATACTTTTCATACTGATAAACACTTTGCTTTACAGGATTATTGTTAAATAAATAAATATAGGTGTCACATTGGGAATGTGGTATATTAAAGGTATATCATCAACTGAAAAATCGTTCTATCTGAATTTCTTTGTTAGAAATAATACCTAAGATTGCTATAACTGAAAGAAATTAAAATCATTTTTCTGTTTTGTCTGTTTGTTTTGTGTAGTCAGCTAGCTTGTCCCTTTTGTTTGTGTGGGCCTTTCACACAGCAAGAAGGTAAAGGAAAACATTTAGAAGCAGGTTTTCAAAAGAACCTAAGGCAGGGATTCTTAAACTGGGGGTTGGGACCCCTCAGGGGGTCACAAGGTTATTACATGGGGGGGATCGCAAGCTGTCCACTTCCACCCCAAGCCCTGCTTTGCCTCCAGCATTTATAATGGTGTTAAATATATTTAAAAGCCTTTTTAATTTATAAGGGGGGGTTGCACTCAGAGACTTGCTATGTGAAAGGAGTCACCAGTACAAAAGTTTGAGAACCACTGACCTAAGGTATTTAGGGTTCCATAGTCTGTAAATCCCTTTTACAAGTAGGAAAAGGGGATTGTGAAATCCCAGTAAAATAGAAAGGCAGATACTGTACTAAAAGAACACTTTTTTTTTTTTTTTTTAAACTGACAAGATTTCAAGTTGGTGTCCCTTTAACTTGCAATGTTGCATCTCTTTAGAGGGGAATATTCCTCATGGAAATCAAGTGGAACGATGAGGTGAAGTGACTTGCCCAGCAGGCCAGTGGCAGAGCTAGAAATAGTTTTAGTCCAGTGGTTTCTTCACTAGGCTGCTATGTGATTCCTCAGTGTTCAGTCCCCCCTTCTGTACATGTTGTTACAATGGAATGGAGATATGTTTGAAATGTTTGCAATGTGTAGTTGCTAACAGGGCTGGTGAGAAAAATTTCATCTATGATCTGTCTCAAAACCTTGACAGTTTTATTATATTGTTATTTTATAATTTTTAATGCGTGAGAGAAGACAGGTGTGTCTTCCTCTCTCCTTCTGCCTTCCACCTCACCATTCCCCTCAATGTGTACCTCCTTCCCCATCAAAATGTCCAGCACCCCTTCCCATCCCATTAAGCCATTAGTTGGCACTGTAGAAACCATTAACATGGAAAAAGTTACTTCTTGCTGTCTCCTGCCCTATGCTGCTGCATGCACATACCACAGGCCTAGCAGTTGCAGTTTCAAGGGCTGCACACTACCTTGGTTATATAGTCTGAGCTGCATGCTGAGCTGGCCCCTCACTCCTACTACCAACCTCCAGCTGTGACTGCTGCACCTGCTTCAGCCAGGCTTTTCCAGCCACCATGCTCCAGCTGCACCCAGCCTGCCCCTCCTCCAAACTGTACCACTTCCCAACAGATTGACCAGCCTCCACACCCCACACAGGGAATATTTTAACTATTCCTTTTCTGGATTTCATGTCTTTAAATTTGTTACCTTCATTCCCACTCCCCAGAGCCTCAAACTCAGTGAGAAAGTAGAGGGGCTCAGCCCCCTGCCGAGGGGTTAGGGCTTCCATATATCCTAGCATGCACACCAATGGGGAGAGTTGCCTACCTCCAGTTTCTGCTATTCCTGATATTTTCCAACCACTCCTGTGTTCTCCTTTTCCACTTTCCTTAATTTCTACCCCCTCCACTTTACCGGAGGTCCTCTTCCCATCCCTTAATGGAGACCCAAACCCTTCTTCCCCTGTTGCCACCTACTCTTGCACCTCTAGTTGCCTCTCCCCTCCCCCTAAGCATTCTTGTGGGAAAAATTTTTTTTTTCCAGAAAGTTTCAGTGCCTTCTGTACTCCAATTACATTTCTCAAAACAGACACACACTCCAACAACTTGACAAATGGCCCAGGATTTTGGCCACTAATAGTATCTCTCACCTCCAAGGCAGTTTGAACAACTGGGTAGACTTTAGAGGACTTAGGAAAAGTTGAGGTTTAAATGGAAAGCTGATCTTAACCTTAACTATAGCCGAGTTCTCGCTCTGCTATAATGGGGTGCATAGAGACCAAATACAGTGCATGTATCTTTGAATGGATGGTAACGTGACCTTTGGGGAGCTACTTTATCTACAATTTATATACAATTACATTTTATGTAAATGTTAGTGAGAGCTGAGCATATGTTCATTTTAGGGATAATGTAGGCATTTTATTATAACAGTTGTATCTAACTTTTTCTTCATTATAATCTGGAACAGCTTCAGCGCAAGTTATCACAGAGAACAGGAGACGTTTCAGTGAGTGCACCTGCTACAGAAGATGGCTCTTTAGAAATTGTTGAAGAACCACCAGATGCTGAGGATGAAGAATCTAAGGAAACTCAACACTTGCTAAATGTAGAGAGTGAGCAAAGCAAAAAAGATGGAGTATGTGGGTAAGAGACTACATTTAAGCATCTGTCCTGTCCTTGCTTCCTAACTGAGTGTCTAACACGAGTCCCGTACTCAGTGGAGAACTCCAGTTCTGTTCAGTTCTTAAATTGTATGTCTAATTTTAAAAAGTGGGCCTAATAGAATACAAACCGCACTTTCCATAACATGATCATTTGCTTTAATTTTGCCCTTTTCCCTTGCCCTGTCCTTAGATTGGTGCTAAAGACATTTAAAGAGCTTACAAACACATTGCTGACAATGTGTGTGTTTGCTGTACAAGACTCAGTGGAGGATGCAGTTCCAGTCTTGATTATCTTACTCTCTGAATTCTCAAAGAACTGGTCTGAATAACTGGGCAGCCCAGAGGGAAGGGTGCTGAGTTAGGATGCCTTTTTAATAGTGGAGTGATGATGTTTTTTTGCAGACATGGCTCGGTATTTGTGACCTTTTTAAGAAATGAGTTTAAAAGAGGAACTTAAATGAAGAGAGTAGGTCTGTGGTACACTGGGATAGGAATGGAGTTTTAGGCATAGAAGGCACCATGGAAGAAAGCATAAAAGAGTGAGGAGGAGAAAAGGGTTTCAGTAGTGAAGTGATGAGACTGATTATGGATAGGTAAAAAATGAGAGCACCCAACTCTATATTGTCTATATTAAGATACCTGCATTTTATGGAATCATAGATTTTGTTTATACCTTCAAAAACATTTTATGGGTATTTTAAACCCTTCATTTCAATGTGCCAGCTGTGCAAGCAAAGGTTTACATCACATCTAATACACTTCAGTGCTTGATTTTTTTCACTTGCACTACATCAACCTCCTATCTGCACTAACTGCTTCTTACATCAATTTCCTATCATAGCAGTATGGAAACAGTTGCCTCTTCTGGCTCCTGCAGAGTCCATTATTTCTCCCTTCCCTACTGAGGAGGCAGTACTACTTTCAAGAGTTGAGCTGTTGCTGCTCCTGATCCTCTTCTCTTTGTCTTATCACCCACCTGCTTTCCCATTTGTGTCTGAGAAAATGTCTCGGCATGCTTCACAATTGCTCCCTCCATAAGCCTCTGCTCATCTTCCAGCTGCCATATAATTTCTCTTCTGCCATCTCCATCTATGAGTTTTCAGTGATTAAAATTGTAGAATAGTATTGAATGCTAGGTGAAGTATGGGAAAATGTCAATGCCTGGTTTTGTACGTTTGTTACTATTTGCAGAACAAGCATTGACTAATGAGTAAATCTGCAGTGTTTAACAAAGTATTTACATGAATTTGCTTCTAGACCACCACCATCTAAGAAAATGAAGCTGTTTGGATTTAAAGAAGATCCGTTTGTGTTCCTCTCTGAAGATGATCCATTATTTCCACCCATCCAGTAAGGAGAAATTCTGTCATTTTATTCTGTAATAAAGGTTTCAAAAGTAATTCACGATCAGTTCCACAGGTGACTAGGTCTAGTATAATGCTTGGGGGGAAAAAAATCTAGATTATTGCTCATACATAAAGCAAGCTTCCTCAATTTTAAGATGAAGTGAACATACTCAAAACTATAACTCTTCCTTTTACATGGAAATAGCCAAGTAAAAATGAAAATTGAGTTAAGCTTAGAAATATATTCAGAATGCAGGCAAGGCATTCAGCATGGAAATTTTCAACTGAACTTTTATTTAAAAAAAATTTTTTTTTTTCCTCTGAATTTTCTAAAATGCTTTGATTCTATCGAGTGCATGGATTAACCTCATGTATTCTCAAGCCAAACCATCTATTAAGTGGCTGAGTCGGGAGGGGGTTGTGGGGAATAGGTTAGTCAATAAATTGTCATTTACTCAATCTTGAACTTGGGCAAACAAAACATAAATATTATGACCACAGGAAGTTTTATGCATTGGATCCTTCATTCCCCAAGATGAATTTATTAACGCGAACTCAAGAAGGAAAGAAGAGACAGCTATACATGGTTTCTAAGGAGCTAAGGAATGTATTGCTGAACAACAGTGAGAGAATGAAGGTATGACTCTTTATTTTTAGATTTTCAGCATGGGGCCCATAGGCAATCAGTGTGTGGATGCTTGTTTGTGTATCCCTCCAGAACCTAATGTCTGTCTACAGAAGCTATCGGCTGCTGGGACCTTCACTTAGTTGGAATGGGTGTGTTTTTGTTTCCTCTTGCCTTATTGTCAAGGAAGTGACTGTCTGAATTTTTGGTACCCAGTTTCCTCCAAGACTGGAAGGAATATTACTTTTACAAGATGGGGGAAGGGAATTCTTTAAAATGGAGATGGTGCCACCCTGCATAATGAAAATAAAATAAGTGGAGAGGACCGTACAATAGAATTTGTATAGATACATTTTATTCTTATAACCTGGGATTTATAACAGTGGAGTAGAGCTGGTTGGGAACTTCTCAAACAAAACTTTTTTTGTGGGAAAAATGATGATTCTTTGAAGCCAAAACTACTACTGTGAGTGCTTGTCTACATATGTTCCACGTCAAGTACACGTGCTCTATGCCCCAAAGATTGGAACACTTTGGTCAGCAGTCTCTGTTGTTCACACCTGCTCCCTCAAAGCCTGGGGCCACAGGGACTTGCTGACTGCTTCCAGGAGAGGCGCGGGGTCAGGGTAGGCAAGGAGCCTGCCTTAGGTCTGCTGCGCTGCCCAGCCGGAGCCCACACCTCACTCCCGCCACATCCCAACCCCCAGCCCTGAGCCCCCTCCTGGAGCCTGCACCCCAGCCCATAGCCCCCTTGAGTATCCAAACTCCCTCCCAGAGCTTGCACCTCCTCGTGCACCCCAACCCCCTATCCCAGGCTCAGCCTGGAGCCCCCTCCCACACGCTGAACCACTTGGCCCCAGTCCAGAGCCTGCACTCCAATCCCCTGCCCAATGAAAGTGAGTGATGGTGGGGGAAAGTGAGCAACAGAGGGAGGGGGATGAAGTGAGTGGGGGCAGTGCCTTGAGGAAGGGGCAGGGCAAGAGTGTTTGGGTTTGTGTGATTAGACACTTGGCAACCCTACTTGAGGGGATAAAAGAGGGCAGAGCAACCAACCGTCATTTCCTTTCACTGTCCTTGACTGTTAGTCAGAACCAGTTGATAGTGTCCCATCTTGTCTGCTCGTATATTAGTTTACCTGTAAATAGTTAGTTATTGGTAGTTAGAGTATATCGTAATTGATCTGATAAGTTTTTAGTTTATTTGGTTTTTTGTTTTGTTTTTCCCAGTAGGGAAACTTCCTCATGTCTGCTCAAAACTCCCCAGGTTTTAAATTGTGTTGTCATGTGAGGCTGCTGTGCCCCTTAATGACAGTTCTCTACTGTAATTGTCTTTACTGCCTGGCTGATGGACTTGTTAGGGGAAAATGTAGGGATTGTAAGTCCCTTATGAAAAGGTCTGCTAAATTCAAAGAAAACAGGCTAAAACTTCCTCTGTTACATTGATTTTTCTAACCTATTTCAGATCCTGAAGGGAGATAGGATCTTCCCAGTCTGGAACAATTGTCAGCTAAAAGTGACCTCAGAGGGTCACTGTTACCTCAGCCTCTGCTGGGGCAGATAGCAGAAAAACCCTATTACTGGAAGTAGCACAAGGCTCAGTCCTCTACTAAAACTGCTCCAAAAAAGAAAGGAGAGATTCCCCTTCCTTGCTCTTCAGAGATTGCTTCTAAAATTACCTCAAGTCCCTTCAGGTCTCAAAGAGAGAGCCTCTAAGATCTTGGGGCTGCTAGTGCCTGCTTCTCTAGCACCAGGCAGAGGGCTTCTCTTAGCAGTGGCACTGCGCTCCTCAGCTCTGCTTCCTTCAGCTCCAACACAGTCACAGCTGTTAGCTTTGGGGCCAACTCATTCATGGCAATGCTTTAAGGAGCCAAGGTTGCTGCTGCCAGCTGTATCTAGGTCTAAAACCTTCAAACTGGATCTGTCCCCAGCAGAGCAGCAAAGTGCTGATGTGCACAGCATGAGGGGATCTGACTGTGACTGCCCTCTGAGCCTCCATTGCTGTCCACGTCAGGACCATTGGGGATATTGCTTAGGAGTCCTGTAGGATCTGCCCCTCAACAGGGAGATGAAGCTGTGCTGTCGTCTTCTTCTGATAGTGAGGATGCCTCACCTTCATCAAGGTTGCCATGCTATGATCCATATAAAGTGGGGATGCAGACTAGGATTAAAGGCAAACTAAGGTAAATTAAGCCAGTTCCCTCTGCCTAATATTCAACCCCCAGCCACGTTTTTTTCATCTATGTGGTCAAAGTTTGATCTTATTGGCTCCTGTAGTCCTATCAACACACCACCGGACACTCTTCAACATCTGCTTCCAGAGAGAGGTCGCCTTCACCTCAGGATCTGTCTGCGTTTCAGTATCCGCAATTATGTCAGCAGTTTGGGGTCTGTGCTTTTTAGCTGCATTGGCTTCTCACTAAGGATGTTACTTAGCATAAGGCTATTGATATTATCCTAACTTACGCATCCCCTTCATTACCAGATAAAGCTGATTCATCACCTTAGACTTTACCAGGATTATAAATTAAACTTTGGTAAATGGCAATGATACTTGAAATGCCAATTCAGACTGTCCAAGATAAGGGACATAAATTATTGGACATTTTATGTATGTCCTAATCTGAGGGGCTTGCTTTTCCCATAAACAAGATTGTTTTAGAACTGTCACAGTTACAATGGCAGATACCAGCATCACTGCCTGCAACTTGTAAAAAGGTGAAAAAATGGTATCGGTTCCTTCAGTTGGGTTTGAATATTTTCCATTTTGGGTGCTGGAAATAATTCAAAAAAGTTATTAGTCTATCCAGTAGCCGCAACCTCCTTCCTTGTCCTTCTCCTGGGAGGGGGTTCCTGAAGAGTCTACTTTGGCAAGGGGTTCAGTTGCTTCTAACTCTAGGGCCTGTCAAGGAAGTTCCCTGTTCAGCATTGGGCAAACCGCTTCTATGCCCAATATTTCCCGATTCCCAAGAAATCGGGAGGCTCGCATTTGACATTAGACTTCAGAAATCTAAATTCCTTTGTGCATCAGTTCAAGTTTCAGATGGTAGCCCTCTCTTCCTTTCTGCCCATCCTGGATCCTCTTGATTGGTTTGCAGCTCTCGATTCACCTAACACATTAAAAATACCTGTTTTGTACTGGGCAGTATGCATTACCAATGCAGGGTCTGCCTTTTGGCTTGCTGATGGCCACAGGGACTTTTATGAAGTACCTGGTTGTAGTTGTAGTGCATTTAAGTTGAAGGAATATCTTGGTTTACCTGTATATCAATGACTGATTAGTTCAGGTTTCTTCTCCTTGATAAGTATCAGACAGCATTCAGTACAGGGCTGGCTCTAGGCACCAGCAAAACAAGCTGGTGCTTGGGGCGGCACATTTTTAGGGGCGGCATGGCCGGCACCAGAATGTCGCCCCTAAAAATGTGCCCCGGCCGCCCTAGCTCACCTCCGCTGCTGCTGCCACGGCGTGCGAATCAGCTGTTTCGCGCCGCGGTGGCTTGGGGTCTCCCCCTCCCTCCCAGGCTCTCAAACCTGGGAGGGAGGGGGAGATCCCGAGCAGCCGTTTCGCGCGCCGCTGCTCCCCCTCCTTCCCAGGCTTGGGAGCCTGGGAGGGAGGGGGAGAAGCGGCACCCGCGCCGCGGCCACTCGGAGTCTCCCCCTCCCTCCCAGGTTCTCAAACCTGGGAGGGGGGGAGAAACTCCAAGTGGCCGCGGCACGGGCGCCGCTTCTCCCCCTCCCTCCCTCCCTCTCTCCCTCCTAGGCTTGAGAGCCTGGGGGGAGGAGGCAGGGCTGGGGATTTGGGGAAGGGGCAGAGTTGAGGTGGGGCCGGGGGGTGGGGTAATTAAAGAACCGGGGAGGGGGGGGCGCAAAATTGTTTTTGCTTTGGGCAGCAAAAATCCTAGAGCCAGCCCTGATTCAGTACATAAGAATAAACAAGGGCCTGTCAGACAGAACAAGCCTTTTTGCCTGTTGGGTCATATGGCCTCATACACTCTGGTAAGTCCATTTGCAAGGCTGCATCTTCAGGAGTGGCTAAAAACCCTTTATCGCCTCGGAGTTCAGAGTATGGATGTGAAGCTGCAGATTTCCTCAGTTGGTGGAAGGATCAGCAGCAAGTTTGCAAGGACATTCCTTTCTCCCCATCACTTCCTGCAAGGTTGATTGTCACATCAGTGTTATTTTAGAGATGTCTCATTTCAGGGTCAATGGTCTCATTGCATTACCTGACATCCTATTAATGTTCTGGATCTCCAGTCAATATGGCTTGCATGCAGCTCCTTTCTCTTTCATGTTGTAGGTCAACATATTGAAATATGATTGACAATACTGCAACAGTATTTCATGTGAATAAGTAGGGCAGAGCCAGGGAAGCAGTCCTTTTATGGAACTTGTGTATTACTTGGCATAACTTAACAATATCCGCTGTTCATCTGGAGTCTCTTCACAGTTTATTGGTAGACTGTCTAAGCAGGAATTTTTTGATGAACCGCAAGAGGACTGTAAAGGACTTTGTCGTTAAGTCTGTGTTTGGTCAATGGGGCATACCCCAAATAGATTTATTCCCACCAACCACAAGAAATGCACGTCTTTCTGCTCAAAGTGGGGACAGAACCTGAGTTCTTTAGAGGATGTTTTTCTGATTCCATGGTCTCAGGGTCTGCTTTATGCTCACCCCTGTTCCCTTAATCCCTTGTGTTGAGGAAAATCAAACAAAATGGAGCCCTGGTTATTCTGGTAGCTCCAGTATGGCACAAACAGCACTGGTTTGCAGGACTCAGGAAACAGTTGCTTCCTCTTCCACTGTGTGCTGACTTGGTCAGCCAGAACAATAGGACCACTTTTCACCCAGTTGTGGCATCTTTCAGCTCTCTGCATGGAAAGAATTTGGCTGACAGATTTGGAGAAAACTTGTTCTGTTGATGTTCAAAAGGTATTGATTGAAAGTAGGAAAACAACTGAGTATTGACACAGCAAAATGGAAACTTTTTTCTATTTGGTTGACACAAAGCAATCTTTCTCCAATGGAAATGATGACTGATAATCTTGATTACCCTTTTATCTTTGGAAAAACCTGAAGTTTTCAGTTAGTTCTCTGCATGTCCATTTGGCTGCTATTTTAGCTTATCCTTCAATTCAGAATTATCCTGTGTTTTCTTCTCATCTTTAATGAAAATATTTTTGAAATAAGTTAAAATTTTTCACCTGCGTGGCAGCTTTCTCCTTCATGGGATCTTAAGGTTGTTCGTACAGGGCTTATGAACCACTGAGCTCCAGTACCTTGCTGCATTTGTCCATGAAGACAACTTTCCTTATGGCAATTACATCAGCACGTTGGGTGAGCAAGTTACAAGCACTTATGGCAGGGCTGCCATGCACAATTTTCCACAAAGACAAGTTGATTCCCAGATTGCACCCTAAATTTTCCTAAGGTGCAGTTTGATTGTCATTTAAATCAATCTATACGTTTATCACTGTTCTTTCCCAAAGCCACACTTTCAGTTGGATATTACAGAATCATTTAGGACATCCCTTAGGCTAATTGTTTTCTATTGCTGATAAGAGTGAGAGAGAAGGTGGAACCTACCTTCGTTTCTAATACTGTGGTACCAACATGGCTACAACAACTAAGGGTCAGGCAGTTTCAATCCAGAGAATTTCTAGATGGGTATTGGGTTATATAGAGTTACAAGATGGCCAGTTTACAGCTCTCTGGGAACATTAGGGCACATTTAAACAGGGCACAGGCAGCCTCCACAGCCTCATTTAGATATGTTTCTATAGTTAATATTTGTAGGGCTGCTACCAGGAGTGATGTATGTACCTTCACAAAACATTACTCTATTGTGGAAGTATCATGTGCACATTCTCAATTTGGCAGGGCTGTATTAAAATTCCTATTTAATTTGACTGAGTACCCTCCACCTTTAAAATTATACTGCTTGGGAGTCACCAGACATGGAACACACCTAGAAAAGCATGCAAAGAAGAAAGGAAGTTACTTGTTCAGTAACTGGAGTGCTTTGAGGTGTGTTGTATTTGTGTTCCACAACACATTCTCCTTTTCCTAGCTTCTGCTGAGTCTAATACTTCGGACTGGGTAGTGGTAAAGGAACAGAGGGTCAGTTTGTTTTTCCACCCTGCTTTATATACTCAAAGCGGTGAAGGTCCTGAGGCTATGCAGGGAGTGGGGACGCTGCAGGCTAAAGTATTATGATCTCCAGTGCATGGAGTGCTTGCTCACCAGGCGTGGAACACACATAGATGACACATCTTGAAGAACTCCAGTTCTTCTTCGAGTGATTGTTCACGTCCATTACACATTAGGTGTGCGCGCGCCGCGTGCACGGACGTCGGAAACTTTTTCCCTTAGCGGCTCCCGTCGGGCCGGCGGGGCCCCCACCTTCCCGCCAGAGCGGCGCCCCGCTCCAGGGTATATATATCCCTGCCGACCCGACCCCTCCAGTTCCTTCTTACCGTCCGTGGCGGCGTTGGAACAACTCTGTCTCTCGTCTGAGAGTGTCCCTTAGCACATTAGTTATCTAGCAGTTATCAGTTAGTTGTGTAGTGTTTAACCAGTAGTTAACAGCTCATTAGAGTACTTAAAGTTCCTGCTGGGGTTGTTTGTTCAGCCCCGGCACCGGCCCCGGGCGGTGGGGTATGCCACACGCCCAGGGGTTTAAGGCCTGTGCCACGTGCCGCAGGCCTATGCCTTTGAGCGACCCCCACGCTTCGTGTCTTCGTTGCCTGGGGGAGGCTCACCAGAAGGAGCGCTGCAAAATCTGCAAGGCCTTTAAGCCCAGAACTAAAAAAGAGAGGGACTTTCGCCTTAAGCAGCTGCTCATGGAGACGGCGTTACAGCCCTCCACTTCGACGGCACCGTCTGCCTCCGTGCGGAGCGCCCCGGCTTCGGTGCGGGAACCGGCGCTGGCGGGTCACCCGAAGACCGCAGCACCGACCCAGCGGGGAAGTGCACGACGCCGATCGTCTTCGCCGGCAAAAGTGAAGGGCCAACCTAAGGCCCGAGGTCGCTCCCCACACAAGAAGGCGGCACCGGTAAAGACCTCGAGTGCCCCTAAGGCCGACACGGCCTCATCACGGACCCCGGTAGTGGCTCCGGCGCCGAAGGGCCCGTCGAGCCCCGGGATGAGCGCGTCGAGCGAGGATGCAGGGCTGGAGGAACTGGTGGAACAGCCCTCCACTCCGGACACGTTTGAGGCAGCTAAGGACCTCATTGCCTTGTCCGTCGAGGCCCCGGCACGCGCTGAAGGCGCCCCGCCTATGCTGCCGCGCAGAGGCAAGCCGGCGATGGTGCGCCCACCACGGTCGCCGTCTCGGCACCGTTCCAGGGACCGGTCCCGGTCGAGCTCCGCCTCGGTGGACTCCCGGTTGCCCTCGGCGCAAGAAGCACCGCAGCAGTCGGGCTTCAACAAACGGCCGGCACCGACTCAGCAACCGAGCACGAGTCGGCACCGCGAAGCATCGGCGGCTCGTTACCCGAGGCCGACCAGCCGTAGCCGTTCCCGGTCCCGCGATCACCGGTACCGTTCCAGGTCCAGGTCGACGAGGCGCCATTCCAGGTCCGGGTCGCGGAGGCGCTACTCCCCAAGACCGGACCGGCACCGTCCCACGGCCCCACCGTGGCCTTCCAGGTCACCGTCCGTGGTCTCGGGGACTGACTCAGACCGATACGGCGGCTATGCCCGTATGTCACAAGCCAGCAGGGACTACGGTCAGTCACAATGGGGCCAGCCGAGCCAATGGCCATTCTGGACACCCTGGGCCTACCACCAACAAGAGCCCCCATCGGGAGCCTCGAGATCCGGGCCATCCCGGTACCGATCCCGCTCCCCGCGGCACCGTCCGCCATCGTATAGGGAGGCAACGGTCTCTAGACCACCGGAGCGGGAAGGAGTGGACTCGGCACCGAGTACGGTACCGTCCCAATCCCACGCGGCGGGTCAGGCCGCAGAGGAGCAATTGGCTGATGCCGGATTGCAGGACAATGAGGATGGGCAGAAGGCCCCGACCTCTTCCTCCTCGCCAGATGAGGCGGTAGCGGGCACACTGGTGTCCGGCCCTCCCCCGATTGACCATCGGGCACACCAAGACCTGCTTCGCCGGGTAGCCCTCAATCTGGGCTTGCAAGCGGAGGAGACTGTAGAGCAGGACGACCCCATGGTCGATATCCTGAGCCCAGAGGGCCCCTCCAGAGTCGCTCTCCCGATTATACGGACAGTACAGTCCAACTATAAGACGGTGTGGCAAACACCGGCCTCCAGTGCGCCAACTGCAAAGGGCGTGGAGAGGAAATACTTCGCCCCATCTAGAGGGTTTGACTTCCTCTTTCTACATCCGTCCCCCTGTTCGCTGGTGGTCTCGGCGGTCAACGAAAAGGAGCGGCATGGCCAGCAAGCTCCTGCCCCCAAGGGCAAGGAAGCTAAGAGATTGGACTTATTCGGGAGGAAAGTCTATTCATCGGGGGGCCTTCAACTGAGGATCGCCAATCAGCAGGCGATTCTAAACAGGCACAATTTTAACTCTTGGGCATCAGTTGCCAAGTTTAAGGACTCCCTCCCACCTGACGCGCATCAGGAGTTCACGGCCCTGGTGGATGAGGGAATGGCAGTGGCCAAGACCTCATTGCAGGCCGCCCTAGACTCAGCCGACGCTGCGGCTAGAACAATTGCGTCGGGAGTCGTGATGAGGCGTTCGGCGTGGTTGCAGGCTTCAGGTCTCCCGCCGGAGGTGCAGACCACGCTGCAGGACCTCCCGTTTGAAGGTTCGGGCTTGTTTTCCGACCAGACGGACGCCAGGCTACATAGCCTTAAGGACTCACGAGCGACCCTTAAGTCGTTGGGTATGCACACGCCGGTAACGCAGCGTAAGCCCTTTAAACCCCAGCCGCCGCAAAGGCAATACCACCCTCGCCCCCGACACGAGCCGTACCGCCGTCGAGGCAGGGATAACAGGCGGAGACGTAACAATACGCCTAACCAGGGCCAGAGTCACGGCCAGGGCAAGCCACAGCCGGGAAATAAACCAGGCTTTTGAAGCTACGCCCGAGGACAGCGTACCACTTCATATACCGGATCCTCCTTTGGGTTTCAAGGACCGTCTGTCCCATTTCTACCGGGCCTGGTCGCGCATAACATCGGACCGCTGGGTCCTGCGCACAGTGAAGGCGGGCTATACCCTCCAGTTTTCCTCGCCCCCTCCCTACCATCCCCCTTCCCCGTCCCTCTTCAGGGACCCTTCTCACGAGCAACTCCTCATACAGGAGGTACAGACCCTTCTCGCTGCAGGAGCAGTAGAAGAGGTCCCTCTGGACCTAAGGGGAAAAGGATTCTATTCCAGATACTTCCTGATCCCCAAGGCGAAAGGGGGCCTCCGTCCTATCTTGGACCTGCGCGATCTAAACAGGTTTCTGATCAAAGCGCGCTTCCGTATGGTCTCCCTTGGAACTATTATCCCATCCCTGGATCCGGGGGATTGGTATGCTGCCCTCGATATGAAAGATGCCTATTTTCACATCGCAATCAATCCGGCCCACAGGCGTTTTCTGCGCTTCGTCGTCGGACAGCGCCATTTCCAATTTACTGTCCTGCCCTTCGGCCTGGCGTCAGCTCCACGGGTGTTTACAAAGTGCATGTCCGTGGTAGCAGCCTTCCTTCGAAAAAGAAGGATGCGTGTGTTCCCGTACCTGGACGATTGGCTACTCGCGGGCAGGTCGGAGGCCGAGGTCCGATCTCACGTGACGCTGGCCTTGCAGACGTTCGACAAGCTCGGCCTCCGGGTCAACGTGCCGAAATCCACGTTAGTCCCCACACAAAGGCTGGACTTCATAGGTGCTACCCTGGACTCGGTAACCGCGCGAGCGAGTTTACCAGAGGCACGGTTCATGTCAATTCACGGGGCCGTAAGCTCGGTCCAAAAATTTCCCACGACAACGGCAAGGTGTTGCATGCAGCTTCTGGGGCATATGGCAGCCTGCACGCACGTGGTCAGACATGCCCGGCTGAGACTCCGGCCTTTACAGTTGTGGTTCGCCCACACGCATCGCCCCAACAGAGACCCATTGGATCAAGTAGTCACGATCCCGAACCAGGTGCTCAGCTCACTACGCTGGTGGCTCGATCGCCAGCAGGTATGCGAAGGGATTCCCTTTGCTGCCCCACAACCCACTCTGACGTTAGTGACAGACGCATCAGACATGGGCTGGGGGGCGCACCTGGGGGAACTGCAGACCCAAGGGCTGTGGTCCGGAAAGGACAAGCTGCTTCACATCAATCTGAAGGAGCTAAGAGCGGTTCGCCTCGCCTGCCAGACCTTCCACGCCTTCCTAAAAGGTCACAGCGTGGCAGTCCTGACGGACAACACTACCGCCATGTTCTATATAAACAAGCAGGGCGGGTCCCGGTCTTCTCCCCTCTGTCGCGAGGCACTCCAATTATGGAACTTCTGTATAGCCCATGCGATACACCTCATCGCGACGTATCTTCCGGGAATTCAGAACGGCTTAGCAGACCGCCTCAGCCGATCCTATCGAATGCACGAATGGACACTGAGAGGAGACGTCCTGCATTCGATCTTCCGGAAGTGGGGGTTTCCCCGGGTGGATCTATTCGCCACCAGGGACAACAGCCAATGCCCTCAGTTCTGCTCGTTCCAGAACCTCAGCCCGGGATCATTAGCGGATGCTTTCATGATCCCATGGGGAGGGAGCCTAAAATATGCCTTCCCTCCATTTCCACTTATACACAAGGTTCTTCTCAAGACCCGCAGGGACAGGGCAACGATCATACTTATTGCCCCAGCCTGGCCTCGCCAGCATTGGTTCACGTCCCTGCTGGAACTGTCCGTAGCCGATCCAATCACCCTTCCCCTCCATCGCGACCTAGTCACGCAAGACAAAGGTCGCCTACTCCACCCGAACCTGTCTTCGCTTCATCTCACGGCATGGTATCTCTCTGGCTGAACGATGCAGAACACAGGTGCTCTCACCAGGTTCAGCAAATCCTCCTTAATAGTAGGAAGCCCTCTACAAGGGCAACATACCTGGCGAAGTGGAAAAGGTTCTCCCACTGGTGTGAGCCTCAACGCATACAGCCTTTACAGGCCTCGGTTCCGTCCATCTTGGACTATTTACTGCACCTCAAGAATCAAGGGCTTGCGCCCGCCTCTATTAGAGTTCACTTAGCCGCTATTTCGGCTTTCCATCCGGGAGAGTTGGGAGTGTCAGTATTCTCCAACCCCACAGTGGCCCGATTCCTCAAGGGGCTGGAAAGGGTGTTTCCCTACTCACGCCCGCCGGTTCCGACGTGGTCTCTGAACCTAGTCCTAAATAGACTCATGAGTCCTCCCTTTGAGCCCCTGGCCACTTGCTCCCTCACGCACCTCTCGTGGAAGGTGGCGTTTCTCGTGGCCATCACGTCGGCCAGAAGGGTATCAGAATTGAGGGCCCTCTCGTCGGAACCACCCTATACGGTGTTCCATAAAGATAAGGTGCAACTTAGGCCGCACCCCAAATTCCTCCCAAAGGTGGTGTCACAGTTTCACATGGGGCAAGACATTTGCCTCCCGGTGTTTTTCCCAAAACCCCATACGGATCCTCACCACCGCAGCCTACATACCCTGGATGTCCGAAGGGCGTTGGCATTTTACCTGGAGCGGACCAGGTCGTTCCGCAGAACACCCCAGCTGTTCATTGCGATTGCGGAACGTATGAAAGGCTTGCCTATCTCGACACAGCGCTTGTCGGCATGGATTGTGCATTGCATACGCACTTGTTATGAGCTCGCCAATGTTCCGGCCCCGGTTATCCGGGCCCATTCGACTAGAGCCCAAGCGTCCTCAATGGCCTACTTGGCGCAGGTCCCGATCCAGGAGATCTGTAAGGCAGCCACCTGGTCGTCCATACACACGTTCACAGCCCATTACGCGATCCATCATCAGACCAGAGAGGACGCGATGGTCGGCCGGGCTGTGTTACAGTCAGTTGTACCTTGACTCCTACCCACCTCCAATGGTAAGCTTGGGAATCACCTAATGTGTAATGGACGTGAACAATCACTCGAAGAAGAAAGAACGGTTACTTACCTTCTGTAACTGTTGTTCTTCGAGATGTGTTGTTCACGTCCATTACACTTCCCACCCTCCTTCCCCTCTGTCGGAGTCTCCGGCAAGAAGGAACCGGAGGGGTCGGGTCGGCAGGGATATATATACCCTGGAGCGGGGCGCCGCTCTGGCGGGAAGGTGGGGGCCCCGCCGGCCCGACGGGAGCCGCTAAGGGAAAAAGTTTCCGACGTCCGTGCACGCGGCGCGCGCACACCTAATGTGTAATGGACGTGAACAACACATCTCGAAGAACAACAGTTACAGAAGGTAAGTAACCGTTCTTTACTGAACCAGTAAATAACTTCCCTTTTTTGTGGAAATGTAGTGGCTACTCTCAGAATAGTCATTAAGGTCTGATTCACATCAGGGACTTGAATCAGTCTTCCACATCCCAAGCGAGTGCCATTGCCTTTTGGCTATTCTGGGGTGTGGGTTTTTTCATTAAAAGTTTTGTTCACATCAGAGCAGATATGTTAAAACCTCAAATTTTTTTGTGAAGTGGAATTCTTGTTTTCCGGACGGACCTATAGTGGAAAGAGATATATTACAGCCCTCTGGATCATGTGTGAAAGTGTTCAGAGATTTCATAGCCTCCGAAATAAAGGCCAAATTATGGCCTTCATCAGAGAAATATCTGGGCATTTCACAAACATTAATGGCTTATCCTTGGAACACACTTGTGAGATAGGGAAATATTCTCATTGTACAGATGGGAACCAAAAGATTAATGGCAAGGGTTTTTTGTTTGTTTTGTTGGTTTTTTTGGCCGGGGGGGGGGGGGGGGGGGGGGGTTACGCTGCTAAGCATGGGTGCTTAAAATGGATTTAGGATCTTAACATTAAATGTGTACGTGTGTGTGTACATTTTTTATTATATCTAATATATATCAATAAAATAAAAATACACGCACACACACATACATATATGGAAAAGTCACTTAAGGCCAAGATTAAAAACTGTGAGTGTGTGTCAAAGTCAGGCCGGACGGTTGCAAAAGGGTCTTGGAAGGCCGATATGTTAGCCCTAGAATGTTTTTTCCTACAAGCTGAGAGGGGGTACCTCAGGTCAATTAGGGAATCCAGTTAAGGGCTGCCTGAGGCCTTTACAAAACTCTCCTCTAGGCAGAAAGAGTGCGGGAGAGAGACAAGCTACGGCTTTTCCGGGTTGAGAGGCTGTGCTCCTTCCTATAGGGGAACAGCCAAACCTGAGTGCCTGCTAGGCAGGGGCGGCTCTGTATTTTGCCGCCCCAAGCATGGCAGTCAGGCAGCCTTCTGTGGCACGCCTGCGGGCGGTCCACTGGTCACCTGGGTTCGGCGGCATTTCTGTGGGTGATCTGCCAGTCCTGCGCCTTCAGTGTACCCGCCACCGAATTCCTGCGGGACCGGCGGACCTCCGGCAGGCGTGCCGCCCCCCACGGCTTGCCGCCCCAGGCACGCACTTGCTGCGCACTAGTGCCTGGAGCCGCCCCTGCTGCTAGGGGAAGGACTGACAGCTCAGGACAAGCAACAGGATGACACCGTGCCCCAGTGAGGAGGCAAGGAAAGGTATTCCCTTTTGCTTTGGGGTTTAAGAGACTGTTTCCTTTTTCTTTGATGAAGGATCACCCATTAGGTCAACCGTGGGGCCTACCCTGGAAACACTGCCAAAGGAGCACGGGGGGGAGGCAAACACTGTCCAGAGTGGGACTGATTTACCCCAGACCCACCATCGCCAGAGAGGGAAGTGCTAAGTCTGGCGAAACGAAGGAGGTGCCTTGCCACAGTATATATGTTTTTAATCTTGGCCTTAAGTGACTTTTCCAAGGTCACACAGGAAGTCCTAAACAGAGCTGGAAACTGAACCTATTTCTTAGAAGCATTTTAGTGCCTTAATAGCAAGACCACCTCTTCTCCCCATAGGGATAAGTGATCAGTTTTCAACAAGGAAGTGGTTAACAAGAGGATGTCCCAAGATGTATAACTGTACCTCCTTTTCTCCCAAAGCACTATAACTTGAACAGCACTAATCATATAAGCTGGTCTAAATTTTGATTCTGACTTTTGAGTTTAATTCAATCTCCAACAGAAATGAAGACCTCTGTATGGCAGAGTTACTCTTCCCTGTGATTGCTAGTTAAGCAGTTTCAAGATGAGCTACATAACTCTTAAACTTGGTTTTCCTTAAACTTGACTGGTACTTTTTTACTTTGATTGACAGGTTATTAACACTGGAATAAAAGTCTGGTCTCGCAACAGTGATGGTGAACAGTTCGGCTGTGCCTTCAGACTAGCACAAGAGGTAATTGCAAAGCACTATGCTTTCATATCATGGGATCTCTATTCATATTTCCCATAGTGCCTGCTGTATCCTCAATATGAATGTTGCATATTATGAAATGCAGCCTCCAAACTTAGCGTTTTAAACTGCATTAAACAAATGGATTGCGTTCTGATGTTACTGTTCATTCAGAGCTTTTCTTTAATTTGGTCTTTTGTCAGAAAGCAGTGTGGTGATGGCTGGTGTGGGATACAGCTGAGAATGCCAAACTCAGGACAGACTGATAAAAATAGGACAGACACACCCAAAACTGGTGGTTTATTCTAACATTAGTTTTACCAAACCAGTAACAGAATGAGCTTCTGTAGCACTACACTGGTTAAAAAGAAGCTAACAACACAGTCCCCATATCACTACCCAGACATCTGGGCTTTATGATGAGAGGTTACTGAAAACCTGATTCATCACATATGAAGTTCTTCCTATCCCAAAGGATTGGTCACTTCCCCAGGTCATTATATAGACTTAGACTTTACCCAGATATTATACTGAAGCCAATTCCTTTAGTCTAAAGGTTTTATTATTTTAACAAAAAAGAGAGAGAGTTGTTAAATAGTCAAAGGAATCATATACATTACAAGTGATTATAGAGTTGTGGATCAGGTTCATAGCAGAGATGATAATTCTGCTGGCTTGCAAAAGTTGCTTTCTGGATCACGCCCGAAAGCTTCAGGGTCATTCAGTCCTCTGTTCAAAGCTTCCATAGAAAGTTACAGTTCAGAGGAATGCCACAGGAATGAAGATGATGCAGCTATTACATCATTGCAATTTATAGTTCACAGCACAGGTACATGGAAATTTACTAGCAGAAATGGAGTCCAGGGTCACATGCCATTACCACATCTCCTTACATGCTCTGCTGAATCATAGAGCATCAGTGGCTCCAGGCTATCTGAGGCATCCTCAAGAAGAACAGCAGGGCGAGTTGAGTCCCTTCAATGGCCTATTAACTCATGGATGGGCCATCAGCGCAGAGATAGCCAATGCTGATGCAAATTTGTCTGGGGGTGCCACCTAGGAACACAAAAGCACAAGTTTGAGATACAAATATATAGCAGATATTCATAACTTCAGATACAAAGATGATGCATGCAAATAAACAGGATTATCAATTTAGCAAATCATAACTTTTCTAAAGATACTTTAGATGACTTATATAAGATTTATTGCAGTTGTATAATTAAATATGATAAATAGCTACCCATCTTTTATATAGCATCACAAGCAGAGATTGCATTTTGAAACTAATTGTATTTTTTACCACCAGGGAATATATACACTGTACCCATTCATTAATGCAAGGATTATAAATGTGTGCATAGAAGATGTTAAAGTGCTGTTAACTCAAGAGAATCCATTCTTAAGCAAATTTAGCAGTGAAACACACAAACGGGTCAAAGACTTGGGTAAGCTTTCTGTTTTTATTATGGCAAAATAGTGCATCTGTAAAACTTGCAAACTCCTTGCAATGAGTTATCCATTCAAATTAATGGAAAATCCAACTACTTTAATATATTAGTTTTAGCCATGACTTCTAGCCATCTATAGTGCAATAGTTAATATAGACATTCTAATATGCTTGAGACAAGAGCCTTTCCAGAGGCAGTGGCTCCATCTGGCCCCAACTAGGAGCGTAGCTAGGGGGGGAGCAGGGGGAATAGCCACTCCCCCCACTGAGTATATTCACCAAAGGTGGTGCCTTGCTGTCACCGACTCTGGGTGCTCCGGGGCTGGAGGGAGCACCCATGGGGAAAAAAGCCCAGCCCAGCTCCCTGGTCCCGGCCTTGAGCACCCATCCAGCGCACCTCCAGTCTGTCGCCTCCTCCCCTGCCCTGGCTCCCTGTGCTTGCCCTGCGAAACTGATTCGCGGCAAGCCTGGGAGGGGAGAAGGGGGAATACGGCACACTGGGGAAGAGGTGGGGCCAGGGTGGGAATTTGGGGAGGGGTCCAATAGGGATATGGAGGGCGCAGAGTCGGGGGCGGGGCAGGGATTTGGGAAGGGGTCCAATAGGGGCAGGGAAGGGGTCCAATGGGGCAGGGAGGGGGCGGAGTCAAGGCAGGGCAGGGTTGTTCTTCAGCGGCAGGTCCTTGACTCGCTCCGGGTCTTCAGGGGCACGTCGGTGGCAGGCCCTGCAGAGCTGCCAAAGACCCGGAGTGAGTGAAGGGCCCACTGCCAAAGACCTGGTAGGGAACCACCCGGTGAGTACAAGTCCCTTCTCCCCCTGCATCCAATCCCTTGTCCCCCCTCAGAATCTGCAACCCAGCAACCCTGCTCTTTGTCCCCTAACCACCCACTCCTGAGACCCCCACCCTCCCCCAGGACCGCACCCTCTACCCAACCCTTCCTCCCAGCCCCCTTACCATGTTGCTCAGGGCAGTGTGTATGGATACTGCACGGCCCACTGGAGCTCTCAGCCCCACCCCCTTACCATGCCGCTCAAAGCGATAGGAGCTGCAGAGCGGTCCAGAGCGCTGGCGGCAGGGCACGCTGAGGCTCTGCAAGATGGGGGAGGTGGGGGAGCCTCCCCAGCCAGGAGCTCAGGCGGGCCAGATGTGGCCTGTGGGCCGGTGTAACGACAGAAAAACCTCCTTCTCCCAATTGCCCACCCCTTTAACAACCAGTTCTAAACTAGCTTCTAAATTTAATAACCAGTTCACGCAAACGGGCTCCAGCTCATCACTGGATACAGGTGCCTCCAAATAATTTTTGAGCGGTGTCATTTTCTTCTGGACAAGCTTCTAACACCCCTTCCATGCACTTGAGTGTCAAGTTTTCCTTGGTATTTGGAGTGGGGGCTGAAGGATGGGGAACAATGACCCCTCGGGTTTGTTTCAGCAACACTAATGGGGTGGGGGGGGGGGGGGCAGGCAGAGTTGTAGGGGAGAGATCTTTATTGGGCACGCTGAGGCTGCAGAGTTTGTGGGAGGTGCCTGGCCCCCACTTGCGTCCCTGAGCCCCTGGTAACACAGCAAACTAGGTCCTTCGGAAACATGGCCCTCTTTGGCCCAGGTCAGGGGAGATGCTGCTGTCTTGGGTCTGGACTAGAACAGTTCAGGAGCGTTCTGCCATTTCAGGATGTGTATTATAGGAGCAGTCAGAGACCGTAACAAAGATTGGGACTCCCAGGATAGTCACGTGGAAAGAGACTGAGCCTGCAATCTATGTGGGCAAGACAGGCCCAGGTTGGAAGGGGAAACAGGCACAGAGAGGGGAAGTGACTTGCCCATGGCCACTTAATGGGTCAGTGGCAGAGCTCAGATCAGGCCCAGCTCTCCTGATTCCCAGTCCAGTGTCCTGTCTACTAGACCCATGCCACCTCCCACATATGTATTGGGTTTGATCCTTTCTTGTTCCACTCAGTCAGGTCACCTTTATGGAAAGGGGCCTATACGGTCTGAAAAAAACCTGGTATTAGGAAGGTAGCTCCTGGAGGCTCCAGCTAGATGAGGGCCCATTGTGCTAGTAAGAGACAGTACCCTCACTCCAAACAGACAGAGGATGGAGTATTATCCCCATTTTACAGACAGGGAACTGAGGCCCAGGGAGATTAAGTGACTCATCCAAGGTCCCCCCAGGGAGTCTGTGGCAGAGGCAGGAACTGAACCTACATCTCCCAAGACCCAGTCTGTTGCCTTATCTAGAAGCCCATCCCCTAAGCTGCAGATACCCCTAAAGAATGGGAAATGCTCCAGAGCTCATGTCTGCACCCCACGCTTTCCAAGATGGCAGCTGAGTTTTCTCTAGCAGTAGCAGGATTGGCTGCTTTATATAATATATTTACAATGCCCGCTGCCCCAGAGATTGTACCCTGGACCTGTAGCCCACAAGTACCAACCCCCTTGAGCCAAGGGAACTACCCCATTGGCTGTGAGCAAGTGGAACCAGCCACTAGGGGGCACCGCACTCTCACAGTCTACCCAATGGTTACACCCATAGATGAGTGAATCTGATTTCCCCCCCCACACCCCTTTTCTAAAAATACATCCAGGATCAGCCTCCTCCCCCATGCCGGCACAGAAGATGGCCTGGTCCCCACTGAATCCCTCTCACATATCATGCAGTCCCCCTGCATATCTGGGTTGGTGGGGTGCTCCCCAGCACCCCTCGCCACAGGGTCTTTTATGTAGGCTCCATCGATAAAACCCAGACACCTAATCGGAGCTCTCAGGCATCTCTCTTGCCTTTCTGCACTAAGCCTTCAGCCACTTGGAATTGCTCACTGCCTTCCCGAATGGGTTTGTAGTTGATATTCTGCGCATGTCACTGGTAATACTTTGGTCTGATCCTTTGAAGACATTTTGCTGCAATAAATGGAACTTGGGAGGTTTTTTTTTTTAAAGTGTTGTTTTTTTGTTTTTTTGTTTTTTTTTAACTATTTATTTATTTGGACTGAATGGCGCACTGGAGAGAGGTGATGGATTGATAGTTCTGGTACCTAGTCACCTCTGTTCCTGTAGAACAGGAGAGCAGCAGGGTGAGCCAGCCAGCCCCCCCCCATGATTCCCAAATGATGGGCTTCTGTAGATAAATCTCTGATAATTTTCATATGACTTTACATTGTGCCTCTTCATATAACCTTGTAGTGGGTCTACCCATGTGTGACCTCTGTTTTCATGAAACCTTTGTATCAAAGCCTCATATAGAAACTTTGCATTGCCCTTGGTATAATGTTATAACCCCTAAGAATAGAATAAGATAGAAGAAAAACGTCTCTTTGCTAAGAATAGACTAAGATTTCCCCTCACCCCTTAATCAGTTGACCTATTCAATGAATGAGGTGTGAATGAGGAAGGTGTGGAAGGCAGGCACCTCCAGACAGCTGCAATAGTTGTAGAGGGGATGGAAGCCAGACCCAAGGACAATAAAACTTGTCAAGTGGACTAACGTACTTGTAAAACAATATCATTCTTATGTTTTTATTTTAAGTACGAAATAAATATGTATAACGAATTTAAAAGTATGTAATTAGTAATTTGATATGTCAGGTGGCGTCTTTTTTTTGGTGTGTTCACTCCCCTTGATTTTAAAACCTGGCTACGCCACTGGCCCCAACCCTGGAAGCTTACTAGACTAAGGTTTGTAAACCCTGCAGGACCCAGAGAGCCTGGACTCTTGCATAGAACGTGACCTTCATGGAACCAGAAAAGTCACGGGTCTGGGATTCTCACAAAGCATAAATTCAGCAAGAACTTCTGACTAGCCACATTTCTTAACTCTGCCTATTTTTGTTCCTGCATATACTTTAGTTGAAGCTGTTCCTACCCCCGCAGATGTCTTTATTCATTGTATGTTTTAAGGGTGGCATTGGCCATCTCTAGACTAAATATACTAATATTTTATCTAAACAAGTAGGAAAAGATGCTCACTCTGAACTTTTTTTTTCTCTCCCCGTTATGTGAAAAACCCTTTTACAAACAGGGCACTGACTATACAGGAGAAACAGTAAAAAATGCCTCTAAGCGTAGTTCTGTCAAATGTACACAGCAAAGCAAAATAATTTGTTAAACTCTTTCAGCTATAGTAGTCTCAAGTATTACTTGTAAAAATTCAGACAGAAGTTTGATTTTAGTTCTTTCATGCTAGGGTTCTATATAATATTGCATCCATACTCATCATACTGGTATCTGCATGCCTGATGCTGTCCCTTTAAGATAAAATGTAGAGACAAAAATATTCTTCCAAAACTCTAATCTAGTCTTTTGGCCAACATTCTGTGACTTCTGATTTATTTTTGAATACTTCATATGGAACCCGTAACCAGATTTGTAGAGAGAAATTTTTATTGTTCTAGAATTCAGGCATATATTGGTTTCTATGAGGATGTTTTTTTTGCGATAAGGCTGTTCTGTTTGCTGTACAACAATACACATTTTGCTGTTAGAACATTTTGGAATCACAAGTATTTTTAATATGTTTCCAAGTAAATTTACCTAATCTTTCTTTGCTAGCAATGGGGAGCATTGTCCTGAAGTATGAACCAGATCCCAGGTAAGTAGATACTTTACTAATATATTTTTTTTTCACTTATCCCCACTCAGAAAATGTGTAAGAGAAATACATGTGAATATAGAAACAAAAGCACGTAACTCATTACAATGGGTCTTTATCTTGAATTTCAGTGTCAGTTTAAAGCATTTGAGCATCTTTTGAAATGAAAATATTTGCTGTGAATTAATTTTCACTGTATTTGCTGATTAGAAAAATAGGCTTCCATTGGTTTAGTGGTTATGCCTAGCAACAGCCAAGTGGTACTTCACTCCATCATAGGCAGTATTGGAGCATGAAAATTATTCATAAATGTGGCATTAGCACTTCATACGTTTAAAAAAAAAAAAACTAATGTTGATTCTCCTTAAATTTGGTCAATAAACAGTGTTTTTTAAATCTTCTTTCAGCCATGGATGTTAGGGCCCCTATTTTTGTTTGGTCCTGAACTTGTCCTTCAGCATTGCAGTTGCAGCTTGGTGCTTCTAATTTACATGCCAAAGTGGAGGCCAAAATATTTAGGCAGTTAGAATTCTAAATGGGTGCAGTTGTGGAGGCCATTTTTGTAAACTCACATTTCTAAAAAGTCATGGCAGATTAGGGCTTGGCTACACTTTATACCGCAATAAAGCCTCCTAGAGTGCTCTACCTTACTCCCGGTCCAAACTGGCAAGGCACGTAGAGTGCTCTGAGTCCCTGGCTAGAGCGCTCCTGGTACTCCACCTCCACAAGAGGGATAACGGCTGTTGCGTATTGGCTGAGACGCCCCAGGGCCAGTGTAAACGGGAGGTTAAGTTACAGCGCTCTGATTGACCTCTGGAAACATCCCATAATCCCATTAAATCAAGGGGCCTCTCTTCTCTTTGTTGTGAAATTGGCTGAGGAATGCAGAAGTGTCTTTTCAGAGCTCTGTTTCAGACAGCGTCTGCTTATCTGCAATGGGGCAAAGCAAACGTTCACTAAGTGAGTGAGAGGCGGGGGGGATCAGGGAATCTGAACTTACAAGATAGCTTGCTGACATGCTGTCAACACTCCAAAAACCCACTCTCTCTCACCTCCCACATACAAACAACAAACTCCACCCCACCCCTCTCATTTGAAAAGCACGTTGCAACCACTTGAACGCTGGGATAGCTGCCCATAATGCACCGCTTCCAATGCTGCAAATGTGGCCACGCCAGTGCGCTTGCAGCTGTCAGTGTGGACAGACTGGAGCGCTTTCCGTAGTGTGCTCTCCGAAGGCTGGTTTAACCCAAAGCTCTCTACAACTGCAAGTATAGCCAAGCCCTTAGAGGTTAAGCAGACTTTGCACTTCACCTTCGCTATTGTCCGAGCTCTGAATGTAAATACAAGGCTTGAAATATTTATTAACTCAAAGACTAAGCCAACTAGCCTCAAATAAGTAAAGAAAAATGTGAATGGAAGCCCACCAGTAAGGTCAAGAGCAATACCAGGCAGGGGAGACATATCCAACATATACTCTCTATTCCTCCTTATGGTCTTGGATTTTTTTTTTTGGCTCCTCCTTCCTCATTAACAACTCCAGTGCTTACCTCTGTTGCTGCTAATAGCTTTGCGGAGCACAGTTCTACAGTGAAATTAACATAGTTCTTTATCAGTTTCCCTGCTGCCTGCAGGGGTTGGAATAGAAAAAGTGAAAATGACTCTTGTCTTGTCTGTCTTTTACTTTGTAAAACGCAGAGCAGTAGCAGAGGCATTGGAGTTGTCAGTCAACTCACGAAGGTAACAGCTCACATGGAGAAAATTACCTTTGAAATTGTAAGGACCAGACAGTTTTATTTTAAAGGAAAGCTTAAATGATGCAGAAATGGATGGCTTAGTAGGAAAACTTTCTATTTGCCAATGGCAAGTTGGATGCGTATATTTTTTTTCAAACTTCTATACATCTGGTTTAATTTTGATCAATGGATTCTCTGTCTCTTCCATATATGAAAAGAATCCTGGGATTTAAAAATTCTTCCCTTCCTCGCTACTGTGTGAGGAAACGGAAAAGTATGTTGAAAAATTGGAAAGGGTGCAGAAAATAGCCACAAAAATTATTCAAGTGCCGAAGAAAATGCTTTATGGAGTTCAATCTGTTTAGGTTATCAAAAAGAAGATTAAGAGGTCACTTGACCGCAGTGCATAGGTGCCTTCGTGGGGAGAGAATACTGGGTACTCAGGGCTTTTAAATCTAGGGGAGAAAGATGTAACAAGAACCAGTTTTTGGAAGCTCAAGCCAGACAAATGAAAAAAAGCACACACACCCCTTTTTCTTAAAAAAAAAAACAAAAAAAAAAACACACACACAAAACAGTTTTTTTCCTTGGCAGTTTGTTCCAGTGGCTAGTAAAAGATTCTCCAACTCCATGTTTTCGGATCAAAAGTGGATGCCTTTCTGGAAGGCATGCTTTAGGCTCAGTACAGGGTAATTAGGTGAAATGTAATGGCCTGTGACAAATAGTGCCTTTTGGCCTTAGTCTGTTCTCCTATTTGATCAAACTCCATGAATCTATGAAATATTAATTTATATAGCTATTGCTCTGCCTGCCTGTATGTTCCTCTCACAATCTGTAATATTGACTTCCTTATCAGTGTTTAACCAGTGCTGGATTAGATATTGCATTAAAAGTAAAATTGCTGTTAGAGATACATAATACTGTTGACTTGCTGTATTGAAATCATGTGTATAGCTATTAAATGAGAATTAATTTCTACAGAAATATTTTAAATATTAATTTACTCAATCTTTACCAAACACCTAATTTTTTAATAGCAAACCTGATACCCTTCAGTGCCCTATTGTTCTGTGTGGCTGGCATGGAAAGACCTCACTTCGTGCCTTTGTGCCCAAGAATGAGAGACTTCATTACCTGAGGATGATGGGAGTTGAAGTGTTTAAAGCAAAGAGAAGAGAGGAGAATTTTGAAAGTAAAACAGAGGAAGGAGATCAGGACAGCACAAAGCACATGGAGGAAGAGATGGATATGGAACACAATGAATTAGCCACAAAAATGGAGGCAGAAGTGGATGAAGAACCTATTCACGAGCTTATGGAAAGCAGTGTTATAGAACCAGAGAATAAAATGGGAAATGTCCAGCCTTCCAGTGAAAATGCTGAAAATAGAGACATTGCTGACCTTAGTAGTGTGAAAGCTTGAGTTTTCACTGTCTGTCATTTTGGTGTTACTTTTATGAGATGTAATCTAGACTTTTGTCTTCAGTATGTAAATACACTTTTAAAACTGTTTGTTTCTTGGGGGAGGTTGAAATGTGGCATGAGGCGTTCTTTTTACAGAAGTTCCTTCCTGTTTTATTTTTTAAATAAAAAAAAAAATCTTCCCCTAAGAGTCTTTCTTGTTCTTCCCATTTAACTCCATAGCATTGGTAATGTGGTATGTCTGTTGCCAGCGATGGACTATGCACCAGTATGTAGAGAGTGATTTTTCAAATATGAATTTTTTATTTAATCTGTAAATCCTGTCTGAGTTTGTCTTGATAGGATCATTTTTGAAAGAAGATCAATAGGCTTTCATGCAAAATGCATGAGGTTTTCAGGGAAACATAATTACAAAAGAAGTAATTTTCCTCTATAGTTAATGATGCTAAATAGTCTGTTGTAAAGTATAAAACATATTGGGCCGATGTACCAACTAGTACAGTTACCAGAAAAATTACTCTTGTTACCGAGTAGATTCAAAGTTATAAACAAGACACAACCCCCCAAATAGGAACTACAGAACATATATATTTGTACACTGCGTATGTGCAAAAGTCCTAGATGAAAAGGCAATTTCCCAAGTTTGAGAGCCAGTTAATGTCTGTGTAACATACAGTAGCAATATCCAGGAACACTGTTGGTCATTTGCCTGGCTGGGAAACTGCAGCCATCCCTTCCTGATGCCTATCATGCTTTTGTAATCCATGCCTCTGTCACTTCAAGACTAGACTGCTGCATTGCACTCTACCTGGGCACTATACCTTAAGTGTACCTGGAAACAAGCTACCACAGAAAGCAATCCTAGGTTAGCAGTGCTTCCTAGCAGGAGCACATGACACCAGTGTTCCAAAATCTGTGTTGGTTGCCCTACTGGGTAATTATGGGCGGAATTTAAAGTATTGGGTTTGATACACAAAGTGCTAAATGGCTCAGAGCCACTTTTACCAATTCAGCGATACCCCACAGCTACAACTAACTGGTCCGTAATCTCAACGACATTATCAGACTAACGGTCTCTATTTCAGTTTTGTATAATTTCATAAAGAAGAATGTCCGATCTTCTGACATTGTATTAAAGAAAATAAGTGAACAAAAAAACCTTGTATTATCTTAATTACATTGAGTTTTAAATAATAGCCAAGGGGGAAGTCTAAAATTCTGTGAATTGATGGGTCATTGTTGACATTAGTATGGGATTACAGCCATTTAGAAGGATCCTGTCTCCCTCCTCCCCCCCCCTCAAATTTGTAAAGCCACTTCTAACTCACATCTTTGCCATAAAAACTATTATAAGCTCTGTGGGGGGGAGTAAATTCCTAACTCCTCTCTAATTCTCTATTTTAGGGTGACTTGGATTTCATGCTGTTTTAATATTGGCATCCAGACAGTTCATATTTGCTTGTCTGCATTTGAGAATTAAGCATTTGATTTGAGTGGATGGCAGGGGTGAAATATTTGTTGTATATTTGAACCTTAAGGTCTCATGTACAAGTCCTGCAATGTCTTCTCCCCGTAATATAGTAACTCTTATCCAATCAATACTGTTGATCAAAGTTAGAACATAGTGTAGAAATTCACCCACTCAAATTCTCATTTGTCTGTATGGATTTTTATTTTAATGATGCCTGCCATTATGTTGCTATCTAATGAAAAGCCACCCATGAGCAGGTTGCCTGAGCTGGTAGGATTGACTGACTTTGTCAACAAGTTCACATCGGCATTAGTATATTTAAATACTTCAAATTGGTAATTTTTTTCCCGTTTACATCAATAAAGGGTTGTTTTTGTTTTTGTGTGTGTGGTTCTAAAGATAATGTAAACCAAAGAATACTCTTTATATCTACCATTGTTTGGCACTTGGTGCTAATGCAAAATTCATTCTAAATTTTTTATACGGGCAGCAAGGGGAAGAGGAAGGGGCCAAACTGCTCCAGTGAGCAAAACAGAGGGTGTGGAGGTCCATCAGCCAAAAGCAGTGGAGGGCCAGCCCACAAAGGAGGGAAAAGGCATATGTGCTTGTGCACTCAGTCTATGCTGGCTGCTGCAACAGTCCCAGATGGTGGAGGAGAGTGTGGCAAACAGCTGAGTCCAGGAGTGAGGAGTGGAGGCAGATGGTAGGCAAGGGTGGTGGAGGGGACAGTGGTGTTGGTTGGGGGGGCAGATGGATCGGGGGAGGGCTCTGCGATGTAACCCCTCCTTCCCCCAGCAACAGTAATTACCACCGCCACAAGAGCAAAGGTGGAAAACAGTTACTCAGTTCTGCAGTAGTCGGTCCAGACTTCAGTGATAAGGGGCTAAAATTATTATTTCATTCTCCAGGAAATTTGTCAATCAAGGATTATTATTAATAAACTGTGATGCTGCTTCTGACTCTTGCTTCACCCCCACACATGCAGTTACAGAGATGATGTTCTTGTCCTGACTCAACTTAATTCTTGCAAAGAATGGATAATTCACACAATGTCTGGCCCAGAGCAGTGGGTGAATCAGCCTGGGAAGACAGGATTATCTCCTTTCCATACATGCCATCTATTTATTTTCCCATTTACTGTTTTCTATAAGATTTTTGTGGGAGAGAGTGGAATAATCATGTTCCATCAATACTGGTGGTATTGCATCTCTTAATTTACCATTGGTTGAGTTGCTAAAATAGCAACCCTTACTGGTCTGTATAGAAATACTTGTTCAAAATGGCATCTCCATTATGCTCCAAACATTTTCCAGGCTTGGAATCTTATATTTTCCCTGAAATGTATTCTGCAATAACATGTTACATAGCCTAATGTTCAAATGGCTGAGACATGTTTGTCAACTTTTTGTATTGAGCACTGGCTTCATGTATCCCTGAAGTTACACACTGCAGAAAAGGAGACGAAAGAGAGCGTCAGCGAGACTAAGCAATTATAATACTGTTAGAAATGTTTCCAAAGCCTCAATGGATGAACTACAATGGATGAAAAGTCCTTTTAGACTTGTGGAGAATTCCTGCAATTAATCAGTGTTCAGTAAACACAAAAGAAATGTAAATGTGTGTTAGGTGGTAGCAGAAGTTTGCTTGTTTTGCAGGAAGACTGTCTATGGACAATATTTCACACTTGGGGATCTTTTACTCCAGAACTAGGTGACTTGACTCATCTAGCTCCCACTTGAAAGTGCAAATATCAATTCCTATAAGCTTTGTACTGTGGCTGACTTGCCAGGAGATCTAGGAGTGTGATCTGTGGTTCAAGAGGAACCTCATGCTTTAATTCTTTAACTTGAGATATAATTGTGTCTTCTATCTGAAGAGGTTGAAAGAAAGATTGAAGGGTTGGGGGGAGAATACCATAAGGAGAAAGAACGAGGAGTCTGGTGACACCTTAAAGACTAACAGATTTATTTGGGCATAAGCTTTCATGGGTTAAAGACCATGCATCTGAAGAAGTGGTTTTTTACCCACAAAAGCTTATGCCCAAATAAATCTGTTAGTCTTTAAGGTGCCACTGGACTCCTCGTTGTTTTTGTGGATACAGACTAACACGGCTACCCGTGTTCTCTGATAAGGAGAAAGGCTTGTGGTGAAGGAACCAAGGAGACGTTCTAGTAATCTGACCCACTTGCACTGTTTACCCACAAAAACAACGAGGAGTACTTGTGGCACCTTAGAGACTAACAAATTTATTTGGGCATAAGCTTTTGTGGGCTACAGCCCACTTCATCAGATGCATGGAGTGGAAAATACAGTAGGCAAGTATATACAGTACATGAAAAGATGGGAGTTGCTTTACCAAGTGGGGGATCAGTGCTAACGAGACAATTCAGTTAAAGGGGAAAGTGTGCTATTCTCAGCAGTAGAATAACAAGGGAGGAAAAATCACTTTTGGTAGTGGTAATGAGGCCAATGTAATCAGGGTGGCCCATTTCAAACAGTTGACAAGAAGGTGTGAGTAACGGTAGCAGGAAATTAGTATGGGGAAGTAAATTTTTGTAGTGACCCATCCACTCCCAGTCTTTATTCAGGCCTAATTTGATGGTGTCCAGTCTGCAAATTAATTCCAGTTCTGCAGTTTCTCGGTGTAGTGGGGTTTTTTTTTTGTTTGTTTGTTTGTTTGTTTGTTTTTAAGCATTGCCACTTTTAAGTCTGTTATTGAGTGTCCAGCGAGATTGAAGTGTTCTCCAACTGGTTTTTGAATGTTATAATTCTTGATATCTGATTTGTGTCCATTTATTCTTTTGTGAAGAGACTGTCCGGTTTGGCCAATGTACATGGCAGAGGGGCATTGCTGGCACATGATGGCATATATCACATTTGTAGATGTGCAGGTGAAACAGAATGACAGAGCCAGAAGGGTACCCAGAAGTCACCTACTACAGGACAGGCCCAACAAAGAAAGTAACAGAATGCCACTAGCCGTCACCTTCAGCCCCCAACTAAAACCTCTCCAGTGCATCATCAAAGATCTACAACTGGACACCATCAAATTAGGCCTGAATAAAGATTGGAAGGGGATGAAGTGGGTTTTAGCCCACGAAAGCTTAGGCCCAAATAAATTTGGTAGTCTCTAAGGTGCCACAAATACTCCTCATTATATTTGCTGATGCAGTCTAACACAGCTACCACTTTGAAACCTGTTTACCCACAGTAGCCCATTCTAATTTATTTTTAAAAAAGTAAATAGATTTTAATAATGCCTGCGATTTGTTTCAAAATTAGTAGGCTACACCCTGTTAAGGATTTGGAGTGAGATTTTTGAAAGCCAAGTGACTTGGGAAAACAAATGACACTGAAAATCAGTGGGGCTTGTGTTTTGAAGTCTCTTACACTGTTGAAAATTCCACTGAAGATACTTTGTGTTTGCTGTCTCTCACAGTAAGAAATAGTTAGTTCATGCATTGCTCCTCATTCATGGATCTTAAAGTGCTTTACAAAAGAGAGTGGTGGTATATTCCTAGTAGGAATGAGGAAACTGAGGCACAGAGAGGGGCAGTGATTTACCCAAGGTCACTTAGCAAGTTAGTGGCAGAGCTGGGACTAGAACTCATACCTTCTAATTATTAGGCCAATGTTCTATAAGAAAGAAGACTTAGACAAGCTGGACAAGTTAAATGGCTAGCAATGTATTTATTTATTTGTATGATCATAGTGCTTAGGAGCCCTATTCGTGAACCAAGACTGCATTGTGCAAGGCATTGTCTAGTCACAAAAGGACAGTCCTTGTTGCAAAGAGCAGCTTACTATCTAAGCAAGTTTGGCTATGTCTATCTTGCAGTCTTATAATTGCTACAGAACTTTAGCATCATCTGAGGTTTGTAACAATCACATAGTGATGTTCAGTACTATACTGTAATCAATTTGTACGCTTGTTTTTTTTTCCACAGCACAACTTACTCAGTGTAAGCATGGATCTAGTACTAATAGATGAAATTCAATTAAAAAAGAGTGGTGTCCAAATTAAATCCTTGTTCTCCTAAAAACAATTGGTGTATGTGGTTAATCATAATGTACAATGTAATCCAATGTCTAAAAATCAAATAAGGAAAATCATAAAGGTGGTGGAGTTGTTAGCATTGACTTAATGTACCTTAAAAGGTATGTAAAGTAGTGACATTTATTGCTGCATTTACACAAGTTGCAAATGGATACCTGCAAAATCCCACTACATATCTGTGAGATGTCTTCTGCATCTTACACTGCCAAATGTTTGTTTCCAAATGAGTTGGTTGCCTCTTCCCCCCCACCCCCACCCCTCAAGAAATAGATCCACTCCAATGTTGCAGTTATCAAAGGATCCCACTGCTTAAATGCTGAGAAACACTGGGCACAGCAGAGGGCAGCACAAAGTTATAAACAAATGGAATGTTCTGCATTTATTTCTAGGCATTTGGGCCTGTTTAGGTTCAGGTTAATTTAAAATGCCTATGTTAATCCTTGGTACCAAGACTATAATTTAGATTCTGGTTAAGTCATGCAGTGTTTATGTAAAGAAGATTTCTGAAGATTACTTCTGCTTGGTGAATTTTGATCTCACAGTTTAGCCTATTTTTAGGCTTTGCAGATATACAGTTCTATGTCCATTTCTTTTATTAATGTATCCACTTCTGCTGTAAATAGAAGAAAATAAAAATCCACATCCAAGTTCAGTGTATTTTTTCCTTCAAATTACATTTAAGGTGACCATATGTAGTCTACCTAATTTAGTCGCCCATAATTGTTTTATAAATCGTTTTTGTGTTCAGAACACTTGTCACCTGTGGTGTAATACAGAATGTAAATATTGAGTCTTTCTTCAAAATAAAATAGTAGAATAGAGCTAATTGATCTACATGTACCACTCATATTGCAAGATCTGTAATTATTACTTAAACATCAAATATTCAGCTATTTTTATTGGATAGGATAAATGTATAGGAATTGGTAAATCTGACAAAAGAAGATAGGATATAACAGCTGAGCTGACTATAAAGAGTATTGTTTTGGGATATAATGTAGTTATTCAAGTACTGATTCCTGTCTTTATTTCACTGTGGGATATGCATGTACTGCATGCGCCTCAGATTGGAGAATTATAGCAAGTAGTATCGTTTGGTCCACACCTGCTCCCTTGCTTTTCTCATGCTCTGTGTCCATGACATAAGGAATCACCAATTACGAAGAGTCCATTTACACTGACTCTGGTAGCACAGATGCCGACTTTCCAAAGTGTTGTGGGGGTGGTCAACCCCCCGACTCTGTCCTAGTCCCTGCCTCCACTCCACCCCTTCCCCTAAGACCCCACACCCACCCTGTCTTTTCCTGCCCTGCTTCACCCTTGCCTGGCCTCTTCCCATCCAGTTCTGCCCCCTTGCTTGACCATGCTATGACCTCACTCCTTCCCCCTCTCTCCATGGGCGGGAGGCGCTGGGGGAGGGGGAAGTGCTGATGGGACCTGCCAGTGGGTGCTCAGTACCCACCATTTTTTCCCTGTGGACGCTTTAGTCCCGGAGCACCCATGGAGTCGGTGCCTATGTCCCGTAGTGTGACACAACAAGACACAGATTACTAAGGTTTTGGTGTCCTACACTGCTCAAAAGGATATCTTCATTCTCCAGGACCTGCAATCTCTCCTCTAGTTGGGACCTGTCCGCACCAGGTTGATTCTAGCACCAGGAAGAACCCCATCTCACATTCCATCTACTAGCTATAGCTTCCCAACATTGGTACTGACTGTGCTACCGACGGGACCAGACCAGACCTCATCAGGAGAATCTGATGTACTGGTAGAACCATCCTCCCCTCCACCACAACCTACTTTTGACCCTTCATATTGGCCTTACTCGGGGCCATAGGATACCTATGTATGGCATCCAGCATCATGCAATCCAATAGGGATCACCCTTAACCCTCTAACAGGTCAACCAGATCCTCTTGAGCCTATGGAGGAGGAGGAAGACAAACCGGATCCACCTGTGCAAAGAGATTTCCTCTTCTTTACCCAAAGAGGAGGTTGCTCCATCCTCACCATCTCCTCTGGATGACAGACAGTTCCAAGAACTACTTTGGAGAGTAGAAGAGCTCTAAATCCACATGGAAGAGGCCCAGGAATCTCAGCACAACTCCTGGACATCCTATAGCAGGGATGGGCAAACTTTTTGGGCCGAGAGCCACATCTGGGTGGGGAAACTGTATGCAGGGCCGGGACAGGGGGTTGGGGTGCAGGAGGGGGTGTGGGAGTGGGTGCGGTGTGCAGGAAGGGGATCAGGGCAAGGGATTGGGGCAGAGGAGGGGTGCAGGGCATATGAGGGGGCTCGGAAGGGGATTGGGGTGCAGGAGGGGGCTCAGGGCAGAGGTGCAGGAGGGGTTCAGCCTGTGGGAGGGGGCTCAGGGCAGGGAGTTGGGGTGCAGGAGTGGTGTACAGTGCAGACAGGAGGTTTAGTGCAGGGAATTGGGTGGTGGGGTGCAGGAGGGGTTCGGGCTTCGGCCCGGCACTGCTTACTTAAAGCGGCTCCGGGGTGGCAGCGGCACACACCAGGGCCAGGGCAGGCTTCCTGTTTGCCTGCCCTGTTCCCAGCCCCGCACTGCTCCAGGAAGCACTGCGGCCCCTGTGGGATGGGGGGGCGGAGGGCTCCGTGTGCGCTGCCCTTGCTGCACCTCCAGGTACCTCCCCCGAAGCTCCCATTGGCCATGGTTCCCCGTTCCCGTCCAATGGGAGCTGCGGGAGGCGGTGCCTGGAGGCAAGGGCAATGCATGGAGCCCTTTGCCCTTCCTCCCAGGGGCTGCAGGGACATTGTGCCAGCCGCTTCTGAGAGCGGTGCGGGGCCAACGGCACCACGGGGGGCAATCCCACAGGCCGGATCCAAAGCTCTGAGGGGCCAGATCCAGCCCGCGGGCCATAGTTTGCCCACCCCTGTCCTATAGCCTATGGGATCTAGCCAAATAGCACTCCCAGTCAACAAGGCTGTCCTTGAACCAGCAAGAACTGTATGGTACACACCAGCTACCTGTGTCCCTACTTCCAAGAAGGCAGAAAAACAGTAGTTTGTCCCTGTTGAGGGAGAGGAGTTCTCTCATTCTGCCCCAAATGCCCTAGTCATCCAAGCAGCCATGGAAAGGTCCAGGCAACAGTATCCAAGGACCACCTCTGCGGATAAGAAGTCAAGCATTTAGACGTTATGGGGAGAAAGGCATTTTCTTCTACCAGCCTCCAATTTAGAATTTCCAGCTATCAGGCCTTCCTGGCAAAATGATTTTTGAATTATTCTAAGTTCCTGGACTTTAAAGACAAGTTATCCCCTGAATAATAAGGTTCAATTTCAAGCCCTTATTGATGACGGCAGATTAATGGCAAGAACCTTGTTACAGGCTGCAGTCAACACTGCTGATACTGCTTCAAGATCCATCGTGACTGCTATAGTGATGCACTGGCAGTCTTGCCTTTTTGGATTTCCCCAGGGAGATATAGAACACCATGCAGTACTTGCCCTTTTAAGTCAATTTTTTCAACCAGAAAACAGACATGTCTTTGCATTCACTAAAAGATTCCAGGGCAACACTACTCCCTGTGTTTATGTTCACCAGCCCAGATGTGGTCCACTCCCAATAATTGATGAGGAGGTGTCAATACCAAGAGAGGGAAAATTGCTTTTGTAGTGAGCCAGTCACTCCGAGTCCCTATTCAACCCAAATTAATGGTATTAAATTTGCAAATGAATTGTAGTTCTGCAGTTTCTCTTTGAAGTCTGTTTTTGAAGTTTTTTTGTTGAAGTATGGCTACTTTTAAATCTGTTATAGAATGTCCAGGGAGATTAAAGTGTTCTTCTACTGGCTTTTGTATGTTACCATTCCTGATGTCTGATTTGTGTCCATTTATTTTTTTACGTAGAGACTGTCCAGTTTGGCCAATGTACATGGCAGAGGGGCATTGCTGGCATATGATGGCATCTATAACATTAGTAGATGTACAGGTGAATGAGCCTCTGATGGTGTGGCTCATGTGGTTGGGTCCTCTGATGGTGTCGCTAGAGTAGATATGGGGACAGAGTAGGCAGCAAGGTTTGCTACAGGGATTGGTTCCTGGGTTAGTGTTTCTGTGGTGTGGTGTGTAGTTGCTGTTGAGTATTTGCTTCCGATTCGGGAACTGTCTGTAAGCGAGGACTGGCCTGCCTCCCAAGGTCTGTGAGAGTGAGGGATCATTTTCCAAGATAGGTTGTAGATCGTTGATGATGTGCTGGAGAGGTTTTAGCTGGGGGCTGTATGTGATGGCCAGTGGTGTTCTGTTGTTTTCCTTATTGGGCAAGGTGTAGGTGTTGAGATAAACACCTACAAGATCTTTATCAAGCATTCTTAAAACTACAATACCCACCTGGAGAAGTGAGGAAACAGATTGACAGAGTGAGACGGGTACCCAGAAGTCACCTACTACAGGACAGTTGAAATGCTAATAGTGATCCTGGGGGACCCAGACTACCCCTTTCTCTCTTAGCTCAAAAAGCTGTACACTGGCCATCCTGACAGCACCAAGGAAAGATTCAGCTACTGGCTCAGCCGGTGCAGAATGACAGATGAATGTGCATTTGATAGATTTAAGAGACACTGGTAGTGTTCATCCACTAGACTGGATCTCAATGACGAAAATATCCCAATGATTATGGCTGCCTGTTTTGTCCTGCATAACATCTGTGAGGCAAAGGAGGAAAAGTTGCCCTCTGGGTGAAGCCTAGAGGTGGAGCATCTGTCAGCTGACTTTGAACACCCAAACACAAGGACCATTAGAGGAGCTCAGTGTGGAGCTATATGGCTGAGGGAGGCTTTGAAAGAGCATTTTAAGAGTCAGCAGTGATGGACAGTGGATTGTGCTCTACCTGCCCCTGTAGTTTTGGGGGCTGTTTTTTATATTTATATATATATATGAATATAACCCTGTTAATACAGTTATTAATTATGCAGTGCTTGCCTTACATTTATAATCATTTCTGTTTTGCACTGAACCTATGAGTTCTGTGGTCCTAAACAATTACAAGTAGTGGTGCTTTGATTAGCTCTCTCAGACCAGTGTATGTAAAGCTTTTGTTTGGGAGGGGTAGTAAGGTGCCCTATGATGCCACGTGGAATGTTGGGGTGTGGAGGGAGGTGCTGAAATGGAGTTCTTCAGTGACTGCATAGGGAAACAGGCCCTGAATGTTGGCTCTGCAGGTCAACGAGCATCTGTAGCATTTGTGTTTTGCTGCCTGAGCATACCCATTATGCCTTGCTGTATCTCCCTCTCCTTTTCCTGGGCCTTTCGCCTGTCCACTTTTTCCTTCATGCTATCCGCCATATCCACCCTCCAGGCCCTCTGTTCACAGGGTGATGGTACACTGACTTGTAGAATCTCACTGAACATGTCCCTCCTAGTCCTTTTCTTTCTTTTTCTCCTCATGAATATCAGGCATTCCTCAGGTGTGGAGGGAGTGCCCCTCAAGGCCTGAATGGCAGCAGCTACAGATAAAACAGATGGGTGTGTCACTGTATTTACAGTCACAATGGAAAGTGAGAAGTAAGTTTCAGAACTCACTTCCCTTATTTCTATAGACGTTTTAAATAAGACATGCTTATTGACGCTTCAGCTATGGAGTGCCTCTGCACTGCACTACTCTCCAGCCACAGTGAGTATGGCCCATCAGGGCTAGGTAGTGGTGGGCAAAGTAAAGAGGGAATTGTTCAGTTGCATGAAACGATAACATTTTGGCCCCTTTTTCTGTGACTATGAGTACAAGGTAGTAGCATGGAACACTGGAACTATTTTCCACAAGTTGTGGTGATTTTAGCTGATATCTCACTCCTGAGAGTAATAAAGGCAGAGACACCACCACAGCTGCTGCTTGCATCCTGAAGGTGCCTGGGTTCAGATGGCACTAGCCAGTTTCTGTAAGGTGCCTGCCAAAGTCATTGCAGAGTGGCATAGGAATGTCCGACTGTGGAAGGAAAAAAGGCTGCCATCCCTAGAAACCTTCAGGAGAGGATTGCAGAATGCCTTCAGGAAAGTTTCATTGGGATCTCTCAGAAGGATACAAGGGACATCCCAATGTACATAAACTGCTCATATACCCTTCTCCCCTCCCCACCTTAACCCTACATGGGAATGAAAGCAAATAACTCTTCTTTTGTTTGTTGTACCTCTCCATACTCTAAAACAATGAAAAGTTGATACCTGACTTTTGCTAACTTGGAGTTGGGCTGGGTGCCATCTTTACATTTAAACATTGTAAGGAAAAAGGCACACAGTTAGCTGAGGTTCCTTCTCTTGGATTGGGCTCATCCGTGCTCAGCTTGCATGACTAGCTAGACTGCACTGGAGTCTCTAAAAGATGCTGCCTATTGGCATAACTGGAGTCTCCTGCTGTGTGTTCCTCCTCCTCTTCACTGTTCACAGCAGGGGTATCTGTCTTGGGCTCCTTGGAAGTATCCATGGCAGTCAATGGGATGCTGGTGTGGTCTCCACCAATGATAGCATGCAGCTCATTGTAAAAGTAGCAGGACTGAGAGTTGGCGCCAGCTTTATTGTTGGCCTCTGTGGCCTTGTGGGATGCCTGCTGCAGTTCCTTCACTTTCATATGATGCATCTGCTGATCCCTATGATATCCTTTTACCTGCCTTCACTGTGGAATCTGTTCATACATGTCCATGTTTCTATGACTGGTCTGTAGCTGTATATGCACAGCATTTTCTCCCCACAGGTCCAGGAGATCCAATGCCTCCTGTCTACTCCAGGCAGGAGTGCATCTAGTGTGTGGAACCAGCATGTTGGGCAGTTTCACCAAACAAAGAAGAGAGGCTAGGTGTGTTCACCAAGCTGGGGCAATAAGGAAAAGACATTTCAAAAATACACTAGGGCTTTAAATAGGGGAAGGGGTGGCTTCTGCTTTGTGTAACCTCTGCAAGGTGGAATTCACAACTGTGACCAGAATGGTCACTGTTGTGCATTGTGGGACAGCTGCTGGGTGACTTTTAGGGTTGCCATAAGTCAGGCAGTGTCTACACTTACACTGCATTGACATCAGTAGGTGTCAACCATGGCTCAACACCTTTTGGGGAGATGGTGTTACTGCATCACCATAACAGGGTGCCTATGTTGGCTGGAGACAAATTTATGTGCGCACATGTAGGTTGACCTAACTTTGTAGTTTAGACCAGGTCTGAGACTGGCAAATGGGCTGTCCACCATCTCTGACAGAAGCATGGAGCCTGCACAGCTCTGCACTATTGTCAAGCAGAGGGTTTACAATTCTGCAGTATTTGCAAAGCCATAAAAAGAACCGAATGAGTAGGAAACATGATGATTCCTTGGAAGACAGATTGCTGAAGGGCACATGAGAACCAATTCAAAGTTGGTGGTGGTATTCATAGAGCAGCTGCAGATAGTTCAGTGCCACTTCTGGACCTGAGAAACAAGCACTGACTGATGGGATTGGTTTGTAATGCAGTCTTGGGATGATGAGCAGTGGCTGAAGAACTTTCAGATGCACAAGATCCCATTCTTTGATCTGTGCGCTGAGCTAGTCCCAGCCCTCCAGTGCAGGGACACCAAAATGAGAGATGAATTGACCATGGAAAAGTGAGAGATGATTGCACTATGGAAACTTGCAACACCACATTTCTACCAATCAGTCACAAATCAATTTGGAGTTGGGGAAATCCACCATGGGGGGTGTGACATTGCACTCCATATGATTTTATGAAAATATGCTAATGAGTGTGAATATAATGTAACTGGAATATGCTTCATGCAAAAGGTCTCTTGCAAGATATCATTATGAAGCTTATAATCTACTGAATGTGGTCATCCTATTTGTATAAATGTATCATTCTTGTATCTGAAACTATAAATACTATAACTCTCAGGTCCTATTGTAATTATGCAAAGTGTGGGCCATTAATGGTGGTTTGGAATCTTGATGGCTCCCATCAACTAGGACAATTGGTTGTAAATGGCTCTGTTTACTTGCAAGCCTTCCTGTGAGTCAGGCCAGGAAGAATGAAGGCTTGGGGTCTCACAGGACATGTGACCATGTCACCTGGTACTGGAATCCATGTTAAACCTGGTGCTTTTCCATTTAAAAGGAGGGGTGTGAACCCAGAGAGACAAAAGATTCCTGCCTTGTGCCAAAACTATATAAGGGGGTGGAACAGAACAAAGGAGGTTCCAGTCATGAGAAATCCCCTAGTTACTACCTGAACTGGAACTAACAAGAACTGTACCAGGGAAAGGATTGGGCCCAGAGTAGGAAGGAGTCCAGTCTGTGAAAGAAGCTTATTGGAACATCTCCGAGGGTGAGATTTTATCTGTAATCAGTTTCTTAATGTATTAGGTGTAGACTTGCATGTTTTGTTTTATTTTGCTTGGTAACTTACTTTGTTCTGTCCGTTATTACTTGGAACCACTTAAATCCTACTTTTTATACTTAATAAAATCACTTTTGCTTATTAATTAACCCAGAGTAAGTAATTAATACCTGGGGGAGCAAACAGCTGTGCATATCTCTCTATCAGTGTTCTAGAGGGTGGACAATTTATGAGTTTACCCTGAATAAGCTTTATGTGGAGTAAAACGGATTCATTTGGGGAGCTGGGTGTCTGGGTGCTGGAGACAGGAGCACTTCTTAAGCTGTTTTCAGTTAAATCTGCAGCTTTAGGGTGTGTGGTTCAGACCCCAGGTCTGTGCTGGAGCAGATTGGTGTGTCTGGTTCAACAAGGCAGGTTCTGGAGGCCCAAACTGGCAGAGAAAACGGGCTCAGAGGTAGTCTCAGTACATCAGGTGACAGTCCCAAAGGGGTTTCTGTGATCGAACCCATCACAGAGGGTTGGTTAAGTGTGCAGAGCCATTAATCGCCTCCTGCTATGCACGACTGTGATTCTTGGCTATGTACAGGACATAGTGGATGGATTTGCAGCAATGGGGTTCCCAAACTGGGTGGAGCAATAGATGGCATGCATATCCCTATTTTGTGGCACCGTGCCACAGAGTACATCAACAGAAAGAGCTGCTTTTCTATGGATATGCAAACGTTGGTGGATCACCAGGAATGCTTCACCAACATCAGCGTAGGCTGGTCAGGGAAGGTCCATGACACTTACATCTTTCAGAAAGTTGCAAGCCGGGACTTTTGTTCCCAAGCAACAGATTAGCACTGGGAATGTTGAAATGCCAATTGTGGTCCTGGGTGACCAGCCTACCCTGATTTACGAAGCCATACGTTGGCCACCTTGACAGCACCACGGAATGATTCAACTACTAGCGCAATAGGTACAGAATGACAATTGAATGTGGTTTTGGTCAATAGCAGGGACACTGGCATTGTTTACTCACAAGACTGGATTTCAGTGACAAAAATGTCCCACTGTTTATAGCAGCCTACTGTGTCCCGCATAATATCTGTGAAGCAGAGGAGGAAACCTTTCTGCTGGGGTGGAGCTGCTGTCTGCTGAGTTTGAACAGCCAGACACAAGGGCTACTAGAAGAGCTCAACACAAAGCTATTCAGCTCAGGAAGGCTCTGAAAGACCATTTTAGCTATCAACCAGAGTAGTGTGTGGTGGTGGTGTGTGCTCTACCTGGCCCAGCTCTTTTGTGGCCTGTTGGGAATTGTGTGGTTATTGCTGCACATGTAGGAATATCCCATTGTCAATACATATATTAATTTTGTTTGTGGCTTAGCCTATGAGTTGTCACACTACTGGTAACAAGTAATTGATTGCTTTCAGACTTGCTAAGCACATGGTAGCAGATGCTACAAACTATTAAAGATGAATTAAGTTTTAAATAATAGGCATTTATTTTGTAACAGAATTCAGTGCAAAATTGTGTGAAACTAAAACAAATATATTTAAAACTTACTGTAACTTAATAAATTAAGGGAACAGAACTTATGAAGGGAAAGAACATTCATGTCTATTTCAGCTACACATGCACCAACTATGGTTTTCACAGGTCAGTGTAGGCAAACCTGTGATTGTTTTTAATGTTCTTCTTCAAGTGATTGCTCCTGTGTATTCCACGGCAGGTGTGCGTGCTCGCCACATGCACCGGTGCCGGAAATTTTTCCCTTAGCAGCATCCCTAGTGGGGGAGCACTGCTGCGACCCCTGGAGTGGCGCCAAAATATTGCGCCATAAAGGGGGCTGCATGCTCCCCCGACCCTCAGTTCCTTCTTGCCGCCAGTGAAGGTAGTCGGAACTTGTGCTCCAGCCTTGGCTGCAGCATTTATAGCCTTAGTAGTATCCTGTTTCACTGAACTTTCCTTGCTGAACTTTCTTTCGATCAGTGCCTGGCTCGGGGCATGCCCCATGGCCCAGGCTTCAAGTCGTGCGACTCTTGTCGCAACTCTATGCCCAGAAGCGATCCACACACTCAGTGTCTTCGCTATCTGGGCGAGACTCACATTAGTGAGAAATGCAAAATTTGCCGCTCCTTCAAGCCACGAACTAAGAAGGAGCGTGAGATCTGACTCCGAGCACTCCTAATGGAATCTGCATTGGCCCCGGCACTGGCGCGTCGAGATGATCCAGCGCTGGGCAACGTATCTTCGGCGTGCAGTGAAGCGCCGCTGGTGCGTTGTCCTGACTCCGCGCCCGGTACCGCATCGTCGGTGCACAGCGAGGCACCGTTGACGAGCCGGCACCGCTCCCCTTCTAAGAAGCAAGGGAAGACTCAGCGGCACCGGGAGAAAGAATGGGGTGAGGCCAGACCCGCATTGGGCAGCCCACGATCCCCATCGGGACTGAGACCTCCGACTCAGGTGGAGCAGAGTAGTCCGGTGCCATCCACGCGAGCCTTGTCAGAGGTGAGAATGCCTTCGATGCCAGAGGCAGCTCAAGCTGCATGTGACATCTTGATGCTTCCGGTGCCGGGAGTGCCACCTCAGTCAGGCCCCCGATACCATGGGAAGCCGCCTTTAAGCGCCCATCAACTTTCGCCGGACGTCTCCATGGTTGAGGCGCCATCCTGGCAGCAAGGGCCAAGCCACGGACTGAGACATGTCTCCACGCCTCAAGCAGAGTCGTCTGCTAGCGAGCTTAGCTTCTCCACTCCTGGGGACCATAGAGAAGGTGCCAAAAGGTGTTGTCGCTCCTCTTCAAGCCGTACTGGCAGGGACAGGTCTCGTCAGCACCGGCGTTCATACTCTGGCACCCGCCGTGGCAGGCGCCAGGCTCGGAGTTCGTCCCGGGAGTCCCAGGCACCAAGGCGTGGTGTCCGGGGGCGGAGAGAATACAGTGACAGCACTCCCGACTCCTACCTGTCTTCCTCCTTCAGGGGCCGTAGACGTCATGTTCGGGACCGCTCTAGTTATTCATACGGCACCGTTTGCTTGTCCCGAACCTCCGCTTCGGCACACAGCTGTCCCTCTTCGACTTGCTTGGTGCCGTGGGACCAGTCAGCCCTCCCGGGCCCCCTCGTGTTCCAGGGCCAGGCCATTCCCTGGCAGGGACAGTGGTGCCAGTGGGCACTGTGGCCCCAGGCACCGGCACCGCCGGGACCCCGCTCCGTGGCGGGAGCGTCCCAGGCCCAGCCGACATCGCCGCCTCGGCATCGCGATGAGGCAATGGGTACCAACCCTTTGGCACCGACTCGGGCCCCGGGCCAGGATGTCAAGCTACCGGTAACGCTGGGTACCGACAACACCATGCCACCGACCTCCTTGGCACCGGATGACTCCGTGGCTGCCCTTCCTACTGTCTCTCAGAAGGATTTCAAGGCCCAACAGGAGCTGCTCAGGAGGGTGGCATCGAATCTCCAGCTCCAGGCCGAGGAGATGGAGGAACCCTTGGACACATTGTTTAATGTCCTTACCTCCTCAACGCCGGGACGTGTGGCCCTCCTGCTTCATCAGGGGGTGGCCAATATTACTACTGGCCTCTGGCAAACCCCAGCCTCTCTTGGCCCTATCTCTAAAGATGCCGAGCAAAAGTACTTTGTGCCCATAAAGGGACACAAGTACCTCTACTCCCACCTAACTCCGAACTCTCTACTGTGGAGTCTGTGCATCACCGAGAGAGACACGGCCAACCTGCTCCCACCCCCAAGGACAAAGACACTCGCAGGCTAGATTCGTTTGGAAGAAAGGTTTATTCATCTGCAAGCTTTCAGCTCAGAGTGGCCAACCACCAGGAGCTCTTGAGCAGATATGATTTTAACCTTTGGGGGTCCCTGCCCAAATTTGAGCCCTCTCTCCAAGAGAAGGACAGGAAGGAGTTCCGAGCTCAGATGGATGAAGGTGCAGCGGCGACTAAAGCAGCGCTTCAGGCGGCCTCCAATGCGGTGGACATGGCCGCCCGTTCGATGGCTGCAGCTGTCTCCATGAGAAGGGCATCCTGGCTTTCGCTCTCTGGGCTATCGACTGAGTCCCAGTCGATCATGCAGGACCTGCCGTTCGACGGTCAGGCCCTGTTTGCAGATCAAACAGACACGCGTCTGCACGGGATGAAAGACTCCCATACCACCCTGCAGATGCTGGGCCTGTACGTCCCACCAGCCAAGGACAAACCCAGGCCTCGCACCTGCACTCCACGGGCTCGGGGCAGATATGAGCCCCTGCCTAAGAAGCAGCGGGAGCAGAGGCGCCAGTCACAACGCCAATCCCGTTCGGCCTCTCGTCCGGGGCCCTCTAAGGCCAGGAGGCCAGGAAAGTGGCGTTTTTGACTGCTTGCGGGGGGTCACCGGGCCTGTTGCCAGGTTAACCCCCCGCCAGTTAATAAAGTTCAGGTTTGCAAATAGTTTACCTGCCTTCCGTCTGCAATGGTTCTGTATCACTACGGAGTGCTGGGTCCTCAACACTATATCCCTGGGGTACAGGTTGCAATTTGTTTCGCCCGCTCCCAGTTGCCCTCCAATCAGGGAGTCAGCGGAAGACCCGGAACATGCGCTCCTTCTACATCAGGAGGTACAGCGCCTCCTCTCCCTGGGAGCCGTGGAGAGGGTACCTTGGGAATTCCGGGGCAAGGGATTCTATTCCAGGTATTTCCTGAACCTGAAGGCGAAGGGCGGGCTTCGGCCCATCCTCGATCTGTGGAAACTCAACCAGTTCTTGGTTCGCTGCAAATTCCGCATGGTGTCCCTAGCCTCTATTATTCCCTCCCTAGACCCGGGGGATTGGTTTGCAGTGCTGGACCTCCAGGATGCATACTTTCACATCCACATTTTCGAGGGTCACAGGCACTTCCTCCATTTCCTGGTGGGTCAGGACCACTCCCAGTTTACAGTCCTCCCCTTTGGCCTCTCGACGGCCCCCAGGGTCTTTACAAAGTGTATGGCGGTGGTAGAGACCCACCTCAGGAGGAGAGGGCTGCAGATCTTTCCCTACCTGGATGACTGGCTGCTCAAGGGCAAGTCCCAGTCCCAGGTGCAGCAGCAGATAACCCTTCTGCTACGCACCTGATCAACTCTAGGCCTAGTGGTAAACGAGGAGAAATCCATGTTAGTACCGGTCCAGCACATAGAATTCATAGGAGCGCTGCTAGATTCCTGGGTGGCCACGGCCTCCCTTCCAAGGGACAGGTTCAAGGCGCTCAAAGGCCTAATCGCCTCGGTCACGGCCTTCCCAGTGACCACGGCTCAGGTGTGCCTTCAAATCCTTGGCCACATGGCTGCATGCACCTCGGTGGTGCAACATGCCAGGCTCCGGATGAGGCCCCTCCAACTCTGGTTGGCCTCCTGGTTCTCCCAGGCCAGGGATGGCCTGGATAAGGTCGTCACGGTGCCACCAACAGTGGTGGCAGACCTCCAATGGTGGTCCCTCCCGAGCAACATGCTCCAGGGTATCCCCTTCTGAGAGCCCTCTCCCTCACTAGATCTAGTATCGGATGCCTTGGACCTGGGCTGGGGAGCCCACGTGGCGGACTTCAGGACCCGGTGTATGTGGTCATCCAAGGAACTGACCTTGCACATAAATGTCAGGGAACTCAGGGCAGTGCACCGGGCGTGCGTGGCTTTCCGCCAGTGCTTACAAGGGAAGGTGGTCAGAGTCCTCACAGACAATACCACCGCAATATATTACATCAACAGGCAAGGGGGGCACGCACTCCAAGGCCTTATGCCAGGAAGCCCAGCTCCTGTGGGAGTTCTGTATAGCCCACAACATCCTCCTCCGAGCGTTCCACCTACCTGGCAAGAGCAACATGCTTTCAGATTGCCTGAGTAAGGTGTTCTCACAACAACACAGGGAGGTAGCAGAGTGGATCTTCCTACTGTGGAGTGCTCCCCAGGTGGACCTGTTCGCCACCGCCCAGAATCGCCTGTGTCCCAGGTTCTGCTCCAGGATGGGAGAGGGCGACAGGGCCATGACGGACGTGTTTCTGCTCAATTGGGCAGGGCCCCTGATGTACGCCTTCCCGCCCTTCCCCCTCATAGGCAGGGTCCTACAGAAGGTGAAATCAGATGGGGCAAGTATTATCCTGATAGCCCCGGATTGGGCCTGACAACACTGTTACGGGACCTTACTGCAACTGTTGGCAGCCCCCCCCTCGCAGGCTGCCGCTCTGCCCAGACCTCCTCTCCCAGGAGGGAGGTCGTCTTCTCCATCCCAACCTGGCCCCGCTCCACCTGACACCGTGGCTGCTCCGTGGCTAGATGCAGAGGAGGGGAGGTGTACCAAGGCTGTTAGATGGGTCCTGTTTGAGAGCAGGAAGCCGGCCACACGGAGGTCCTACCTGGCTAAGTGGTATCGGTTCTCCATGTGGGCAAGGGAGAGAGGTTCCTCCCCTGTGTCTGCTCTGCTCCAGCTGGTCCTGGACTACCTCCTGTCCCTTAGGACCCAAGGGCTGGCCCCCCTCCTTGATCAGGGTGCACCTGGCGGCCATCTCGGCCTTCCAGCCTTAGGTGAAGGGACAGTCAATCTTCTCCCACCACATGACTTCCAGGGTTTTAAAGGGTTTGGATAGAGTGTTCCCTTACGCTAGCCACTTGGTCCCGTCTTGGGACCTGAACCTGGTACTGTCATGCCTCACAGCGCCTTTGAGACCTTGGCCATGTGCTCCTGGTCCCACTTATCTGAGAAAGTGGCTTTTTTGGTGGCTATCACCTCAGCCCACAGGGTTTCAGAGCTTAGGGCGCTGACCTCAGAACCCCCGTACACTGTCTTCCACAAGGGGAAGGTCCAACTTCGCCTGCACCCGGCCTTCCTGCCGAAGGTGGTCTCGGCATTTCATATGGACCAGGATATCTTTCTGCCAGTCCTATGTCCTAAGCCCCATTCCTCCAATGAGGAACGACACCTACACATGCTAGATGTGCATAGGGCGCTGGCCTTTTACTTAGACTGAACGAGGCCATTCCGGAAATCCCCTCAGCTTTCCATCGCTACGGCCGAGCGCATGAGAGGGCAACCAGTTTCCACCCAGTGGATCTCTCGCTGGATCACCTCCTGCATACGCACGTGTTACGACCTGGCTGGGGTTCCCCCACCTCCTATTGTCAAGGCGCATTCGACGAGAGCCCAGGTCTCGTCAGCGGCCTATGTGTCTCATGTCCCTATTCAGGACATCTGCAGGGCTGCTACGTGGTCCTCTGTCCGCACTTTTTCATCGCACTATGCAATCATCTCCCAAGCAAGGGATGACGCCGGGTTTGGTAGGGCGGTGCTTCGCCCGGGTAACCCTTAACACTTATCATTTAGAACTCCTACCCACCTCCATTAGGTATAGCTTGGAGTCACCTACTGTGGAATACACAGGAGCAATCACTCGAAGAAGAAAGGAAAAGTTACCTGTTCCGTAACTGGCGTTCTTCGAGATGTGTTGCTCCTGTCTATTCCACATCCCACCCTCCTTCCCCTCTGTCGGAGTTGTCTGACAAGAAGGAACTGAGGGTGCGGGGAGCACGCAGCCCCCTTTATGGCACAATATGTCGGCGCCACTCCAGGGGTTGCAGCAGTGCTCCCCCACTACGGATGCTGCTAAGGGAAAAACTTCCGGCACCAGTGCACGTGGCGAGCACGCACACCTATTATGGAATAGACAGGAGCAGCACATCTCGAAGAACGCCTGTTACGGAACAGGTAACTGTCCTTCCTCTGGGGTGGAGTGGTAGGTATTGTGCAGCAGCCCCGGATGCCACATAGAATGTTAGGGGGGGGCTATAGAGAGGTCTCAATATTGAGTTCTCAATGAGCTGCAGAAGGAAGCGAGCCTGGGGTAGTTGAAACTGCAAATCCTTCACTGTGTTTGCTGCCCGAGAAGCCCCATTATGTCTTGGTGCATCTTCCTCTCCTTTTCCTGTACTGTTCTCCACTCCACTTTCTTTCTCTAGGCTGTTTCAACCGTTCATCCTCCAGGCCCTCTGTTCATGGACCGATGCAGCACGGGCTTATAGGATCTTTTCTCCTCCTTCTCTGGGTCAGATATTCTGCAGGTGTGGGGGGAGACCCTGAAGGCCACAGTGGCAGCAGTTGTAGATAAAACACATAGATGTACCATTGTCGAAATATTCATTACAGAAAGCAAAACTTAAGATGTTGAACTCACTCCCCTTGCTCCCTAAAGTTTTAAGCCCTACATTCTCACTTCCACTTGGGATTGTTTGTGCATGGCACCAATCATAACATCAGCCATGGTGAGTATGACCCACTGGGGGTAGGGGAAATGAGGAGGGAATTGCTTGGTTGCATGATTCTAGAAGTATAGGGTCTTGGAACTGAATACTGGCACTGTTTTCCACAGGCGGTGGTGATTTTAGCTGATATCTCATGCCTGAGGGCAACAAAGGCAGAGAGAGCACAGCTGCTGCTGGCTTCCCAAAGCTACACAGGCTCATATGCTACTAGCCTGTGTACTGCAATGGTTCCTGCTGAAGTTATTGCTGAGCGGTGTGGGAAATTGTCCTACCGTGGAGGGATAAATAAGGCAGCCTTCATTAGAAACCTGTGGCAGAGGATTGCAGAATACCTCCATGAAAATTTCATCCAGATCTCCCAGGAGGATTCTAAGGGACATCCCTGTGCACATAAAGAAACTGCTCTGAATGGCCCCACCACCTAACTTTAGAGAGGACTGAAAAGCTGATAGTAACTCTACCTCTCTTGATTACTTCTAGCAAGTAAATCAATGAAAAATCAAAAGCTGTGTCCTGCTATTTTGGGGCAGGAGGTATCCCTATAATGGAAAATTTATCTACACACTTATCAGAGGTTCCATGCCCTGCAGTGGGATTGTCCATGTTCGACTATCTAAACTATGGTGGAGTCAAAAACAGGTCCTGGCTTGCTGTGCATCTGGATCCCCCAGTTGTTTGTCCTCTGTCCCCATTGTCCTCTTCCTCTTCCACCTCCTCCTTGCTGTTCATGGCAGAGGCCTGTGACTTAGGCTTCTCAGATATTAACGGTGTTGTGTGGGGTGGTGGTGGGGTCTCCATTGAGTATGACATATGGCCTTGTAAAAGGGGCTCTGCACAAGATCGATTTTTGGCCTTCCTGGCCTTCTGGTTTGTCTACTGCAGCTCTTTGGCTTTCATATGGCACTGCTATTGGCATAGATGTCCACATTTATCTATCTGGTTCAGAGCTGTGCCTATACAGCCTCTTCTCCCCAGAGGCCCAGGAGATCCAATATCTCTTGTCTACTCCAGGCTGGAGCATGTAGCCAGCATGGTCACCTGGGAAGTTGTACTCAACAATGGAGAGCTGCTAGGCATGCTCACCAAGCCGGGCAATCAGTAGAAGGAATTTCAAAACTTTGTGGTTCCTTAGATCAGAACCCCCCATTCCTGTTTATGTGACCCTTAGACAGTGGAGTTCACTATGGTGACTAGAGCAGTCAGTGTGAGACATTGTGGGGCAGTTGCTGGAGGACTGTTATGGTCAACATAGGTAACTCAGCACCTACGCGAGTGCTCCATCAACCTCCATATATTGACCTTGGCTCAACGCTGTTTGGGCAGGTGATGTCACTATGTTGGCCTAACAGGCCACTTACATCAGTGGGAGACAAATTTAAGTGTAGATACATGCACAGCTAGGTTGATACAAGGCAGCTTACATTGACCTAACTTTGTAGTGTAGACCAGGTCTGAGCCTGCAGAGAGCCTAACATATTTTGGCTGTGTGACCTGTCCATGAATCTCAGTGGAGTGTTAATTCCAATATGTATTCTTCCGTGGGTCTTGCCAGCATCACATCAGCAAAGACCTCTGTGTGGCAGGAGAGGACTGCAGCGGGCCTGGCCCACCCTCCCTCACGCTTTCAACCCAGCTGCTGGGATAAGGAGTGAGGGTCCTGTTGGCATTCTGGGGCAGGGGAGAGCCATCTGCTTTTGCTACTCCAGGTTAGGGGCAAGGCTGTGAGGGTGCAGTGCTGTGGTGTGCCTAAGGCCTTGGATTGCCTTAATCTAACCCTGTCTGTAGTATGTGATACATTTAAATCAGGCCCTGACTTGCTTTACTGATTATTAGTTAGCAGTTCCATCTTTAAATGCTTTGAATTGTTCAGACTCACAAGGGGATGCTTTGTTTCTTAATTCAGCTGTACGGGGAGCTATCTTTCCACACATCTTCTGGTTTGTGCTTAACAGACCCATGCTTTTCCAAAGTCAAATTTTTCCTAGGGGTGCAATATTTCTAAAATTCTCAAATACTTAATGTTTAATTCCATGCCTTTCTGATCCCACTGGAAAGAAAGATGCAATTACAGTACTGTCTTTTCCCCCGGCAATGTTCAGGCTTTTGCTGCATCTGCCAGTCAATTGAGCAGGCAGTTGAGGCTAGCCTTCCTTTCCTGTTCTCAGCTTCCTTCCGTTTAAAGTGAGGTGACTTGACAGTAAGGACATTTGTGCTGGTGATATGCACACACACAAACCACCCCTTTTTATCATCCATAGCCTGAATCCATCCAATTGGTTGCAGGTCTCTTTCAGGGCCGGCTTTAGCAGGTGCAGGGCCCCACACCAGGACGCGAATTGTCTCACGCCCCCCCCCGCCTCAAATCCGCCCCGACTCCGCCCCCTCCCTGCCCCATTGGATCCCTCCCCAAATCCCCGCCCTGGCCCCGCGTCATCCCCAAGCATGCCGCATTCCTCCTCCTCACCCCTCCCTCCCAGGCTTGCGCTGATCAGCTGTATGGGGGCGCAAGTGCTGGAGGGAGGGGGGAGAAGCAGGACGCGGCTTTTTTTTTTTTTTTTCCCCGCTCTGCCAGCAGCCCTGGACATTGCAGGGCCCTCTTAGGCAGAGGGCCCCAGTGCGGGGAATCGACTGAATTGGCTTAAAGCCGGCCCTGGTTTCTTTCAAAGCTGAGTGTGTCTTGACTCGGGCACTCTGTCTTCTTGTCTGCTGAACTGAGAGGGTGGTAACTATGGGTTGTCTATGCTGCACACTAAGTCTGGATCTGTTAGACCCGGGCGTGTAGACCTAAGTTCCCTCTAAGCTGCGCGGCTGCGCAGCTGTCTATTAATCCTAACTGCAGCGGGGAGAGGCCCCAGCGTGGACCTGCTGGGGCCAAGGGAGAGGCGCCTCTCCCCCTGCCCCGAGCTGCTGCAGTGAGAGAGAGCTGAGGGGAGTCCTCTCTCCCCACCACAACCCCAGGGCAGCCTGCACCCCCAAACCCCTCATCACTGTCCCCACCCCAAAATCCACACCCCAAAGCCCTCATTCCCAGCCCCACCCCAGAGCCTGCACATCCCTCATCCCAACTCTCTGCCCCAGCCCTGAGCCCCCTCATGCACCACGAACCCCTCATCCTCGGCCCCACCCCAGAGCCCGCAACCGCAGCCAGAGCCCTCACTCCCCCTGTGCCCCAGCCCTAAGCCCCCTCCCACACTCCAAACCCCTCGGCTTCACCCCACCACATGAATTTTGTTGTGTGCACCAATATGAAGGTGATGTGTCACACATCACCTCCATATTGGTGCACACAACAAAATTCATTCCGCACGTGAATGTAAAAAATTAGAGGGAATACTGGTGTGGACTTGTGTTTTCAAGGCTTGAACATCCACACTGCAATGGAAATCCAGGCCTCACAGCCAAGCTGCACTCTGCAGACCTGGGTAAGAACTTCAGCTCTGTGGGCATGTACAATCATATCCCAGAGTTCCTAGCACTCTCAACAGCTGAAGCCGCACTGGGGCTTTCTTCATAGTGGGTTGTCAGCGAACTTGTCTGTCTGTCCTGCAGGAGTTGACGGAAGACTTTTGGGGAAATTTTTAGTCCACAAATACATTGAGCCAAGCTATTTTGTGCCCACACACTCCCTGCAGCCAGAGTCAACACGGATCCCACCCCAGTGGGAGAACTTCTCTACCTCAGGCTGTCACTCCTATTTCTGGAAACCAGCGGAGCATCTGTGGGATGCTGGTGGACATTTTGTTGGCAGATTTTGAACTGCCAAAGACACCTCCCAGAGGGGGATGCTAACATGCCAGCTGCAAACCAGCTGATGCTGCTTATGCCTATTGTTTTACATGTAGATTCCTCCTCTGTAGACCTGCACTTCTGGAATAAGACCATAAGAACAGATTGGTAAGATCACATTGCCATGCAGATGACCAGCACTGGGTTCAGAACTTTTGCATGAAGCAGCAGACATTCCTGGAGGTTTGTGAGCAGCTTGTCCCTACCCTCCAGTGTCAGAGCATCCACATGATGGCAGTCCTGCCAGTCTAGATGCAGATCGGTGTAGCCTATTGTTAGTGCTGTGCAATGTTGTTAAGATTGCTTAGTTGTTAATGGTGCCAGTGCTGCTGCTGCTGTTAGAGCTCCAGTGTTAGCTGTATGAGCAGAGAGTCCACGTGGCCGGATGCACTGCATCCGAGGGTGCTAAAGGAGTTGGTGGATGTGATTGCAGAGCCATTGGCCATTATCTTTGAAAACTCATGGCGATCGGGGGAGGTCCTGGGTGACTGGAAAAAGCCTAATGTAGTGCTCATCTTTAAAAAAGGGAAGGAGGAGGATCCGGGGAACTACAGGCCAGTCAGCCTCACCTCAGTCCCTGGAAAAATCATGGAGTAGGTCCTCAAGGAATCAATTCTGAAGCAGTTCTAGGAGAGGAAAGTGATCAGGAACAGTCAGCATGGATTCACCAAGGACAAGTCATGCCTGACTAACCTAATTCCCTTTGATGAGGAGATAACACATCCACTGCTTTCCCCTCATCCACAGAGCCAGTTATTTCTTGACTTTAGCAAAGTTTTTGATACCATCTCCCACAGTATTCTTGCCGGCAAGCTAAAGAAGTGTGGGCTGGAAGAATGGAATATAGAATATGTATGCTGCACTCTATCATAGAATAGAATATCAGGGTTGGAAGGACCTCAGGAGGTCATCTAGTCCAATGCCCTGCACAAAGCAGGACCAATCCCCAACTAAATAATTCCAGCCAGTGCTCATCAGATTTCTTTTGGCCCAATCCTCTAATTTGTCTAGGTCCCTTTGTATCCTATCCCTATCCTCCAGCGTATCTACCATTCCTTCCAGTTCGGTGTCATCTGCAAACTTGCTGAGAGTGCAGTCCACGCCATCCTCCAGATCATTAATGAAGATATTGAACAAAACCAGCCCCAGGACTGACCCTTGGGGCACTCCGCTTGAAACCGGCTGCCAACTAGACATGGAGCCATTGATCACTACCCGTTGAGCCCGATGATCTAATCAGCTTTCTATCCACCTTATAGTCCATTCATCCAGCCCATACTTCTTTAACTTGCTGGCAAGAATACTGTGAGAGACCGTATCAAAAGCTTTGCTAAAGTCAAGGAATGACACATCCACTGCTTTCCCCTCATCCACAGAGCCAGTTATCTCCTCATAGAAGGCAATTAGGTTAGTCAGGCATGACTTGTCCTTGGTGAATCCATGCTGACAGTTCCTAATCACTGTCCTCTCCTCAAAGTGCTTCAGAATTGATTCCTTGAGGACCTACTCCATGATTTTTCCAGGGACTGAGGTCAGGCTGACTGGCCTGTAGTTCCCCGGATCCTCCTTCTTCCCTTTTTAAAAGATGGGCACTACATTAGCCTTTTCCAGTCATCTGGGACCTCCCCTGATCGCCATGAGTTTTCAAAGATAATGGCCAATGGCTCTGCAATCACATCCGCCAACTCCTTTAGCACCCTCGGAGGCAGTGCATCCAGCCCCATATACTTGTGCTCGTCCAGTTTTTCTAAATAGTCCCGAACCACTTCTTTCTCCACAGAGGGCTCGTCACCTCCTCCCCATACTGTGCTGCCCAGTGCAGCAGTCTGGGAGCTGACCTTGTTTGTGAAGACAGAGGCAAAAAAAGCATTGAGTACATTAGTTTTTTCCACATCCTGTGTCACTAGGTTGCTTCTTTTCCTTGAGTTTTTTCTTGTTGCTAACATACCTGAAGAAACCCTTCTTGTTACTCTTAACATCTCTTGCTAGCTGCAACTCCAAGTGTGATTTGGCCTTCCTGATTTTACTCCTGCATGCCTGAGCAATATTTTTATACTCCTCCCTGGTCATTTGTCCAATTTTCCACTTCTTGTAAGCTTCTTTTTTGCGTTTGAGATCAGCAAGAACTTCACTGTTAAGCCAAGCTGGTCGCCTGCCATATTTACTATTCTTTCTACACATTGGGATGTTTTTTTCCTGCAACCTCAATAAGGATTCTTTAAAATACAGGCAGCTCTCCTGGACTCCTTTGCCCCTCATGTTATTCTCCCAGGGGATCCTGCCCATCAGTTCCCTGAGGGAGTCAAAGTTTGCTTTTCTGAAGTCCAGGGTCCGTATTCTACTGCTCTCCTTTCTTCCTTGTGTCAGGATCCTGAACTCGACTATCTCATGGTCACTGCCTCCCAGGGTCCCATCCACTTTTGCTTCCCCTACTAATTCTTCCCGGTTTGTGAGCAGCAGGTCTAGAAGAGCTCTGTCCCTAGTTGGTTCCTCCATCACTTGCACCAGGAAATTGTCCCCTACACTTTCCAAAAAACTTCCTGAATTATCTGTGCAGTGCTGTATTGCTCTCCCAGCAGATATCAGGGTGATTAAAGTCTCCCATGAGAACCAGAGCCTGCGATCTAGTAACTTCTGCTAGTTGTCGGAAGAAAGCCTCCTTCACCTCATCCCCCTGGTCTGGTGGTCTATAGCAGACTCCTACCACGACTCACACTTCTAAACTTAATCCAGAGATTCTCAGGTTTTTCTGCAGTTTCATATCGGAGCTCTGAGCAGTCATACTCCTCTCTTACATACATTGATACAAACAAGTAATGTATTGCACTCTAGATGCTATTAGCTATCACCCTAATCCTCATACCTGCTAGTTTGAACAAAACATCCTTATCCATCCCCTCCTAATCTTCTTGTACCATCTCTTGGGAATGTGTTTATGTAGTTAGTTGAGAGATCTGTGTGTACCATTGTCTCCAGTCAAGAACGTGCCTACTTGCTTAGCTGACACCTAGTGTGTTACTATCCAGCCCAGGTCAGACCTACTCTGGTTCAGCCTTCATACTGCTATTTATTTCTAGGGCTCCAGCAAGGCATACATTGCCATTTTAAAGCTGGTTACCCAAGACTGCTACAGGTCTGTGGCTAACCAGTTTGGAGTTGGCAAATCAGCTGTGGGGGATTGTTGTGGCAAAGGTTTGTGATCAGGACTGTGATTTGCCCAGTGATGGTGAGCATAATAAATGTTCCTGAAATAATTGCTAGTTTTCAGAATAGGCTTTTCAAACTGAGGCCATTGATGGAGCACATGTGCCTATAGTTTGACAAGCACAAGGGTACTACTCCATTGTTATACAAGCCTTGGTCCACTGCAGAGGCAGATTGATGGGTACTAATATGGGATGCATTGGCCAGGTGCGTGATGCCAGCGTGTTCTGGAGATCAGGACTTTCATGGAGAAGGTGGGACATTCATTCCAGTGAATGAAACTGTTATAAATGGAGTTACTATCCATGCTGCTATTGTTCTAAGGAACCACATTTACCTCCGTTGGGTTGCTGAAATTGTACCCTGGACTATGGAACCGTACCCCGATTTCAGAGGACCTGGCAAAAGAAGCTTTAACTACACAGTCAGTAGTTGTAGGATGGTGATGAAATGTGCATTTGGCAGACTGAAATCCCATTGGGGCTGCCTTCAAAACAATTTGGATGCCAGTGTCATTAATGTAGTCCATACTATTGTGGCTTGCTGTGCTCTACACAATGTCTGCAAGGAGAAGGGGAAACCTTTTTGCCAGAAGTGAACTCAGGACACTGCTAAACATCTGAACTGGTACACAGTCAGACATTGCACCTGTCATTATTGGTGCTGGATCCTGACATGCAAAGGAAATCAGGGATGGATACTCTGCAGGGCTCAATAATGATCAGGCAACTCAGGCCTGGGTGCTGAAGATTGCAATGGATACTGCTATCTGGTAGCCATCAGCTCCAGTAAGCACTCAAACAGCTACTGCTGTGCTCCGTCTTTGTCCCACAACCTGCAGTCATGCTCTGTGAATCTGTCTACCAATCTCTCCTCACACTGTGCAACCTGTTTCTCTCCTTCTGCTCTGCAAGCATTCTTATCCTTTTGGTACTTGAGTTAGGCCTGGTGGACCTGGATCTGCCAATTCATTTTATCAAGAAGATCTCCCATCAGCTTGCATTGACTTTCTCTTCTCCTGCATTAGGGTGGTCCACAACTCCAGGCTCCTGGTGCCGTGTGTTTGCTCTGTGGAGGTGGAAGGGCCTTGAAAAGAGAAAGACCAAGAACATTGTCTGAGCATGGCAAAAAATGCTGTGACAGGTTCAGTCACAGAGACCTCCTTGGGACTGTCACCTGATGTGCTGAAACTACCTCTGAGCCCATTTTCCCTGGCAGCTTGGGACTTCCAGAACCCTGCCTTGTTGAGCCAGACATGCTAGCCTGCTGCAACACAGACCCAGGTTACCTATCTCCAGCACCCAAACACCCAGTTCCCAATGGGATTCCTTCCTAGTCTGGGCCTAATCCTTTCCTCTGGTACAGTCCTTGTTCCGGCTCAGGTGGTAACTAGGGGATTTCTCATGACTGGCTGCCACCCTTGTTCTGCTCCACCCCCTTTTATAGCTTTGGCCCAAGGTGGGAATCCTTTGTCTCTCTGGGTCCCCACCCCTCCTTCTAAATGGAAAAGCACCAGGTTTAAGATGGATTTCAGTATCAGGTGACATGGTCACATGTCCTGTGAGACCCCAGGCTTCCATTCTTTCCAGCCTGACTAACACAAACACAGGAAGGCTTACAAATAAACAGAGCCATTTACAACCAATTGTCCTGGTCAATGGGAGCCATCAAGATTCTAAACCACCATTAATGGCCCACACTTTGCATAATTACAATAGGACTTCAGAGTAATACTTCATTTTTCTAGCTTCAGATACAAGAATAATACATTCATACAAATAAGATGAACACACTCAGTAGATTATAATCTTTGTAATGATACCTTACAAGACACCTTTTGCATGAAGCATATTCCAGTTACATCATATTCACACTTATAAACATATTTCTATAAAACATATGGAGTGCAACGTCACACCCTCCTCCTGAATTTACTGATGGATCTTGGACATTGTCCATGGCAGAGCCAGTACATGTGAAATCCCTGTTTGTCTCTGGTTACACACCCTCTTCCAATACCTTTAAACCCTATGATGCCATTCATAGGTGTCCTAGCAAGGTGCGGGGTACCTGGTCCCCAGGTGCCTGAAAACATGTTGGGGTGTAGTATTGCTAACAGAATGCAGATAGTAATATCTGTTAAAGTGTAGGTGTCTTGGCATTCAGCCACTAATGCCATGAGGCAGTGTGCCTTAGTTTCCCCTTCCACACAGCAGTGTAGGCCTGTTATGCTTTTCCTGCTTTGCCAAGCTGCCAGTCTGTTTACAGGTATAAGCTTAGTCTCTAAGGTGCCACAGTACTCCTGTTCTTTTTGCAGATACAGACTAACATGGCTGCTACTCTGAAACCTGATGCTTGTGGGACTGTCTTGTTACCATACCTAGCATGTACTAAAGTTTTTTTTCCCCACAAATTAGGTATGTTACACATTTTTAAAGGGTTTACCATTAACATCAACTTCTTTGTCTTGACCCATAGATGAAGTAGCAAAAGACACAAGATTAACAGCCGATTTATGACTGACAGATTTTGTTCACCCAGCCTGGCTTGCCCAGAGTTCACTACATTTCCTAATCCCTTTGTGTACCATGGTAGGTGCTCAGACACAGATTCTCCTGCCTCTTTGGAGAAGGCTCTTAATTCAAGCATGTGTTTGAGGTTCTGGCAAGGAAAGGGTGCATTGCAACCATGCCTGCCCTTGGTCCCTCCCTCTGGAATCTCTTTGTGTTGGGTCCCACCCACTTGTGAAGCTTCCCAAATGCAAAGTTTTTCTTCCTTCTGCCTTGAAGAGAGAGTTTTATCTCTTAAAAGCATAGCAGGAACAACCTCTTTCAATGGAGTGCTTTGGATTGGTAAGATCCCCTCAGTCACCCCACTCTCTGTTCCCAAAAGGTCAGCTGGGAGCACTCTCCCCTCCAGGAGATTTGACCCCCCCCCCCAATCTTCCCTTAAAACCTGATACATAGGTGAGGGGTCTGGCATTTCAGATGCAGATCCTTCACCCTTCTCCCAGGGAAATGCCTTTCTACAAAAGGTAGGCAGACCCTCCTGTTCACCCTCACCTTCCGTCTGGATTTCCCTCTCTGGGCTCCCCTCTGAAGCAGACACTCCCGTGTCCCCCAGAAGGGAAGGTGACCCTTATCCAGCTGTGGGCTCACAACTATCAGCTATGACAGACCCTTCATTGGCCATCAAAATCCCCCCCACCCGTCCTTTCACTCAGATTGGGCTTGCTTCCAGCTACAGAGCCCTTGGGGTCTGTTCCCACCACAGTGGTCCTCAGGACCCCAACTTCCTTCTCCGGGATACATGTCCTTGTGCACCCTAGGGCAGGGCCTGTCCCCTGCTAAACTACAACTTCCTGGCAGTCAGCAGCTGGAAGGTTTCCCTGTTACAAAGTGGACCATCACCCTCGCCCAGGGAGATAATCACAGGACAGGAGCTGGCTGTATCCAGCCCTTCCCACAGGGACCTGTCTTAAGCCCCAGGGCTACAGGAACTGGTTACAACCATCCCTGCTGCTACTGAGGAATTAAACAGATACTCTCCAGCAGCACTTGTGACTTTACCCTCCCCTCTGGGCCTTTTAGCACAAGTTTCCTTCTTGCTGCTAACAAACCCTGGGACAGATTCTGCCACATCAAAAAAAAAAAAAAATCATTCCCCAGTAGAAATGGTACAAACTTGTGTGCCACCACTGCAACAGTCAATTCAGCCTGCAAATTACCAGTTTCCATGTGTACCTTAGCTAGAGGTGCAAGGACTTTGTAACCTCCCACTAATTCTAATTCTGCCATTTTTCCTGGTAACAAATCCTTCTCCTGGATCAGGTCCCTCCTGACCACAGAGATCTCTGCACCAGTATCCCTTAAACCTTGAAGCACTTTGCCATTAAGCTTAACGGCATGCCTATGCTTACTGCTTGGTTGTGTAGAAGCAACCTTTACAAATCCTGTATGGTAAGGGGCAGTAGCCTGGGATACCCCTATGCTCTGAGAAGCAGCAGCTTCATGTGTTACCTGGTGCCTGTTCCCACTCAGCCAAGGACATTTATTCCTCAGAGGCTCAGTGGACTTACAATAATAGCACCTTCTGGGCTCCTCTGCTTGTACAGGAGACTTGGGACAAGTAACGGGAATGGGGAGGTGAACGCCCAGCCTCCTTTTCCCAGGGGTAAAACGGTGATTCTGCTTTCCACCAACCCTGTACCCCTCTGCCAGTGGTTTGTTTAATTGCAGCTTGTGATTGCTCGAAAGAGTCTGCAAACCCAGCTAATTCACCCACTGCACCCACATTTTTGTCCCACAAATACTGTTTTACATCATCACTGCACATATTCAGGAACTGTTCCTGAACTACCAAATCACACATTTCTTCAAAGCTTGTAATGCCTTTTCCCCTCACCCACTTGTTTAACAAATCTCTCATTTCATTTACATAGGCCACATAACTTAATCCAGATCCCCTCTTAAGCCTCCTGAATTTAACCTTGTAGGTTTCAGGTGTAATCTGGAACTGTTTCAAAAGCAGTTCCTTAAATTTACCATAGTTTGAAGCATCAGCAATAGGCATCTTATTGAATATGTCCAGAGCTCTCCCAGTCAATTTGCAACCAAAGTAGTCATTTTTTGATCTTCAGGATTTGCATGGAGAGTGCACAGTCTCTCAAAGGTGATTAAATATTTGGCAATGTCACTAGATTCATTATATGATGGACATAACCGCTCCCATTTATGGATTTTTGGGGAAGCAGAGCCAGCTGCTGAAGGGGTCTGTCTCTTCCACTCCATTACAGCCAGTTCATGCTTCTGGGTCTCAATTTGGGCCTGTATTTCTCAGTCTTTTAACTCCAGGGCTAGCTGCCTCTCTTTCCTTCTCCTTCTGGGGAGCTTTCTGGGCTTCAAGCTCTTTGTCTTTTAACTCCATGGCTCTTTTGTGAGCAGCTTCCTCCCTGTCTGCCTCTGCTTCTTTGAGCCCCATTTGAAACTTGCGGTTCTTTGCCTTCTCTTCCGCTTCCAGGCTGGCCAGCTCTAGTTTTGTAGCTGCCTCACTGGTAGTCATTTTCCTGCTTTCTTGTGCTTATTTCCCTCACCCAAAATAAACAAATAGAAAATAACAAACCAGTAATCACTTCGTCTGTTCTCTAGCCACCACACTTAAAACTCACTTAAAATCACTACCAGTGTCTCAAAGCAATCAGCTGTGCACAGATCCTGTTCGACTATGCCACTGTAATGGGTTCGGTCACAGAGACTCCCTTGGGACTGTCACCTGATGTGCTGAAACTACCTCTGAGCCCATTTTCCATGGCAGCTTGGGACATCCAAAACCCTGCCTTGTTGAGCTAGACACGCTGGCCTGCTGCAACAGAGACCCAGGTCTAGTCCAGCTGTTTGCTCCCCCAGGTATTAATCACTTACTCTGGGTTTAATAATAAACAAAAGTGATTTTATTAAGAATAAAAAGTCGGATTTAAGTGGTCTCAAGTAATAGCAGACAGAACAAAGTCACCAAGCAAAATAAAGCAAAAACATGCAAGTCTAAGCCTAATACATTAAGAATCTGTTTACAGGTAAAATCTTACCCTCAGCGATGTTCTAATAAGCTTCTTTCACAGACTAGACTCCTTCCTAGTCTGGGCCCAATCCTTTCCTATGGTACAGTCCTTGTTCCAGCTCAGGTGGTAACTAGGGGATTTCTCATGACTGGCTGCCACCCTTGTTCTGCGCCACCCCCTTTTATAGCTTTGGCGCAAGGTGGGAATCCTTTGTCTCTCTGGGTCCCCACCCCTCCTTCTAAATGGAAAAGCACCAGGTTTAAGATGGACTTCAGTATCAGGTGACATGGTCACATGTCCTGTGAGACCCCAAGCCTCCATTCTGTCCGGCCTGACTCACACGAACATAGGAAGGCTTACAAGTAAACAGAGCCATTTACAATCAATTGTCCTGGTCAATGGGAGCCATCAAGATTCTAAACCACCATTAATGGCCCACACTTTGCATAATTACAGTAGGACTTCAGAGTAATACTTCATATTTCTAGCTTCAGATACAAGAATAATATTCATACAATTAGGATGAACACACTCAGTAGAGTATAATCTTTGTAATGATACCTTGCATGAAGCATATTCCAGTTACATCATATTCACACTTTTAAACATACTTCCATAAAACATAGACTATCAGGGTTGGAAGGGACCTCAGTAGGTCATTAGTCCAACCCCCTGCTCAAAGCAGGACCAATCCCCAACTAAATCATATGGAGTGCAAAGTCACAAATGCATTTTGCAGTATATGAAAAGGGCAACTTTAATTCAAGGTCAAAAGATAATAGTGTTTATCAGTGGTCTGTATTCTATTCTATTCACAGAAAAAAACCACTGTGCACTTCAGACATTTGGAGCAGCAGATGACATACAAAATTCAATTCAAATTATTTCTGTATCCCCATCTTGGGGGCTGGGAATTGTTTACTAGAAGAAGTTATCAATTGTCTTAGTTACAAGCTTATGGTTTTTCAGTTTTTCCACTCGGGAAGCTCCAGAATATCAGTGCTCTCCAGAGCTTACCCTGCCTGGATGTGTCAACTATCAGCATGTGCTAAGGAGCTATTTTGGTAGCTAATGAGTGAACAGCACATTACAGAATGGAGTGGATTCATGAATTACAGAGGTGACCCTAATAAGTTTACCCTGCTCTGGAATGTAGTAGACCATCCAGAGTTCCTCTGTGTTAAGTTCGCTTTCATCATCGGCCAGCAATGTGTGAAAATTGGTGGTAAAATCAAGAAAATGCTGGATTAGCTCCTCCTTACAAGCACCCTGCATCCATCCGAACACCCAGCTCACTGCCCTCCATTGGGACTCAGACAGACTGACACCCTCTGCTGCAGTTTGGACTCATACATTAAATCCAATAACAAACCAAATACACACTCCAGTTTTGTTTGAACTCATAACAGCCAGGTTTTTGGCGACTCAGTTCATAGGCAGGTAGGAACAGTATGTGCATGGCCAGTTTATAAGGTGTACTGCATTGCATGGAAGGAGTACATGAGACTATGAATTGTTGAGCACCAACCCATACATATAACCAATCAGTGAGGAACTAGTAAAAATTTTATAACTGCTTGTTTAAATTTTTTCTTCTTTTTTGCAGTGTCCATTTTCAATCCACATTGACATGGGTTCTCTCCTGAATGGAAGCACACACAACCCCCAGCTTGTAATAATAACTTTATAAGCCCATAAGCTGGACATCCCTCCCATCCATATATAACTAAAAACAACATGGAGGCAGAAACTTACAGGCTCCAACTCCAGCACAGCTTCTGATGCTGTGCGTGCAGCGGACTGCTCCCCAGGACTGTCCCTAAATGGGTCCTGTGAGTACAGACCTAGAATGTTCTGTAGCTACTCCAATGGCATAACCACTTTGGTTATTGGCATTGGCTCCAGGGTCGCTGCTTGCCCTTCATCTGGTGATTGGCTCTCCTCCGGTGGTACTTGTGAGGGGTATTAAGAAGTCATCATCCTCACTGTTGTCATGAACCCTGGAAGCTCAGTGCTTAATGCAGTTTCCATTAGTGGGGTGAATTCCTTGTAAAAGAGGCAGGAAAATGGGGAGTTCCAGAGGTACCATTAGCATCCTTGACTTTGCAGTAGTCTGGCTTTAGCCACTTGAGCTGGTCTCTGCATTGTTTTGCTATCCAATTTGCCTCCCCACCCTCCACACCAGCTGCTCACATATAATATTGTAGATGTGATCATTTCTCATGCTTTTGCTAAAGTCGAACATCTTGCTCACCTTGCACCAGAATCTGGATCTGTTCCTCTGGCCAACTACCAGTGCACTTCATTCAGGACTTCATCTCACTGCTAGTCATAGCTAATTAAGGGGACACAGGTGTTCAACAGTCCAGATTGTACCCTGGGTAATGTCATACATACATCCTCCAGCCTTCCCAAAAGTAGAGGATCCCAATGACGCCCTCTCTGAAGGCTAAAGGTATTTGAGAGGGAGGGTTACTTCTACCAAATTGAGTTTTCCACAATGCCATGGTTCTGTGTGAGCTATTCATAGAGGTGCGGGATTACTCTGGGTTTTGTCAGATTTTCCCCATACCATCAAATTTATGGAAATAATAAAAAACAGAGTTGTATAAAGCTTAAAACTTATGCAGGGTAAACTCATAAATTGTTTGCCCTCTATACTATCTAACACTGATAGAGAGAGATGCACAGTTGTTTGCTCTCCCACGTATTAATACATACTCTGAGTTAATTAATAAGTAAAAAGTGATTTTATTAAATACACAAAGTAGGATTTAAGTGGTTCCAAGTAATAACAAGACAGAACAAAGTAAGTCACCAAGCAAAATAAAATAAAATGCGCAAATCTATGTCTAATCAAACTGAATACAGATAAGATTCTCACCAGTTCCAGAATGCTCCCTTTTACAGACTAATCTCCTTTTAGTCTCGGTCCAGCAATCACTCACAATCCTTGCAGTCACTGCCCTTTGTTCCAGTTTCTTCCAAGTATCCTGGGGGGTGGAGATGCTCTCTCTTTAGCCATCTGAAGACCAAATGGAGGGGAATCCCAGGGCTTTAAATAGACTTTCTCTTGTGGGTGGAGACCCCCTCCTCACCCCTATTCAAAGTCCAGCTCCAAGATGGAGTTTAGGAGTCACCTGGGCAAGTCACATGTCCATGAATGACTCTCAGTTTTTACAGGTAGCATCCATTGTTTACATGCTACCTTGAATGTCCTCAAGTAGACTTCTTATGTGGATTGGAGCATTCCAAGATCCATTGTCCTTTAAGTGTTTCTTGATTAGGTACTTAATTTCAACATTCCTTTCTCCAGGAACTGACCAAATGCTCTACTAAGGTTATTTAGAAATCAAGCCAGTACACAGCCAACATTCATAAAAATGATACATGCATACAAATAGGATTAATACATTCAATAGATCATAACCTTTGAGATATATTACATGGCATATGTAGCATAAAACACATTCTAAGCATATTTCCATACAGCCTGAAGGGAGATACTGTCACACAGGGTCTGTATTCTGCTGCTCTCCTTTCCTCCTTGTGTCAGGATCCTGAACTCAACCATCTCATGGTCACTGCCTCCCAGGGTCCCATCCACTTTGGCTTCCTCTACTAATTCTTCCCTGTTTGTGAGCAGCAGGTCAAGAAGAGCTCTGCCCCTATTTGGTTCCTCCAGCACTTGCACTAGGAAATTGTCCCCTACACTTTCCAAAAACTTCCTGGATTTGTCAGGGGGCATCAGAATGTGATTTTGCCAGGAGCAGGCGTTTGCTCCCTGTAAATGCTGTCCAGATGCTCAGAGATGTTATCTGACATTGTGAATTCCTGCTTCAGTTGATATAGATAATATTTACAGAGTGGGCTCGTTCAAAGGTAATAGTGACTAGAAATGTCCTCTGTGAGAGGAAGAAACACAATCACATACAATATAACCTGAAACATGGCTGTTGGCTTCTGTAATGGAAATACAGAGTCCCTAGCTAGTAAGTTGATTCTCTGTAACTTGAAGTCTTCAAATCATGATTTGAAGTGCACAAGGTGGGAGAGAGAACAAAGAACCCCATGAGACCCCAGCCACATGTAGGGACCAGACCTATCACAATCTTGGTACTCACCTGAGTATAGTGACACTGCAGAGCTAGTGTTGCTAGAAGCACACAATTCCAATCGGGAGGGGAGGTAGGGTCATGACCCTGCTGCCTCCGGAACTGCCAGGAGAGCTGACTTACTCCAGAAATGAATGTGTGCTGCTCTCCTTTATGCAATTACATTCCCATTTGCCTCTGCATGTTACAGCACTCCAGAAGCCATTGTGCAGTGCCTGAACGGTGTCATAGCCAGAGCCTTAATGGTGCTGTGTGCCTCTAATGTTTATCAAGAGCTTTGAAGATGAAAAAGCATTGTCATTGGTTGGAAGTAACTATTATGACCACTCTCCCTGAATAATGTATAACTTGAGGTCTTAGGAGTGGAGTATGGGAGGGAGCCCAAGTTACATATAGCCCTTTTTTGAATACACATTATTTTCTTCTGGTTGTTAGCACTCATGTCCCAAACATCCAAGTCAGAGTATCTGTAGCAATTAAAATTGTTAGCTTTGAAGCAAAGTTTGTTTTTGGATATGCATTTTAATTGTTGGATTAATAAAAGCAGTGTTCCTTCTTTCTGCTGTCTTCCCCCATTCTCCTCTATATCTTCTAAACCAGACAGAATCTCCTGTCCTGTCCTGTGTTATACTATTGACGCTAATAATCACTGCTCAGAGGGGCTGAGTTCTGCAAAACTCACTGAGAGCTTTTATTCCTGTAGGATTGTACATATTGGGCTTCAGGAAGTGGGCAGGCGTAAACCCGCCCACTGCTAAAGGGTCCCCCCCGAGCCTAAGGGGAGGATCCACAGGGCCTGAAACTCAAATAATTACAGGGGACAACTAATGTAAAAACAGGGACAGGAGTGCGGTCAAAGGGTCAAAAGAAGGGAACCTGACAGGTACACCGAGCAGAGAACCCCAGACAGCACCCACTGCTCCTCAAAGGTGTCAAGGGAGCCAACGGATACCGCCCAGTGGAACTCTGCCTGGATACGTGAACGGACAGAGGATCGGAAACAGGCCCCACAGTCACAGGAGCCTCCATCGGCCAACCTCCTCTCCCTGGTTTTATAGATGGCCAGTTTAGCCAGGGCCAAGAGGAAGTTGACCAGGGGTAAACCACGCCAAGTACACACCTGTGCTCATGGCCCCATGAAGGAACCACCAGCTGATATCCCCGGTGGGCCTCGGGACCAGGGTGGAATATAGGCTGGCCCACCGGGGCTCCTCACCCTCAACAGGTAGTAGGAGGTCCCGGCATTTTGTATCGGGGTGGGACACAAGGGTGGGAAAGTGAAGGGTGTGGAGCACGAGCGTGTAGAGATGTTTCCTTGGCACGGTCAGGAAATGAACCGGCTGCAAATCGTGCAGCTGGCTCATGGAGAAGGGGCGGGGGGGCCAGTTGGGTCCACGGGACAGGAGCCCGATAAAAAGGTCCGGCTGGCCGGAGGTGGAGTGTGGGCAGGGCGTGCCCTCATGCAGGACCCGGTCGAGGTAGACCCAAGCAGTGGGCGACAAAGCGGCCCTCACCTCCTGAAGTATGCGCCGGGGAGTACAAGGCCTGGAGAGCCCCATGCACCAAGCAAGCGTCAGGGGATCCAGCCAGTCTCCCCAGTTGTAGTCCAGCAGGTTTCTGACTCTAGTGACTTCTGCCAGGACCAACCTCTGGTGCACCGCGGGGGACTCTGCCACCTGCACACAAAGCTGGGGGTTGTGTAGCAGGTGCTCAGCGAGGAGATCTGCCCCCCCCCCCCCGGTGGGCGCCACGGACCTGGTCACTGAGAACAGTTTCCAGGTCCGGAGGAGGTCCTGGTAGAAGACCGGCAGCCCAGAGAGGTCTCGCAGAAGACCTCTCAGATCAAGATAAAAGAGCTGCCGGTCGTATCGGAGCCCTCGGAAGCAGCGCAGGAAGGCGTGCGTCAGTACTCTCCACGCCAGACTACCTGCACCATAAAGGAGCCTCTGCAGGGCCTGGAGGTGGAAGACATGGACCTGAGTGCGTAGGCATTTCAGGCCCTGCCCTCCCTCCTCCAGGGGTAGATGGAGAACCCGTGCAGAGACCCAGTGCAGTCCTGGCCAAAAGAACTCCAGAATCGCCCTCCGGAGGTCGGCCAGGAAGCCCGGGGCTGGGACCAGGGTGCTGATACGGTACTAGAGCATGGACAGGACTAGTTGATTGAGTTCCAGTGCCCTCCCGCGAAGGGAGAGGCACCGGAGTAGTCCTGTCCATTTCCGGAGCCGCTCCGTCACCCTGCCCTGTAAACCGTGCCAGTTCTCCGGTGGAGACAGATGCGTGGCAGAAAGATAAAAGCTGAGATAGAGCAGCTGACCCGCGCTCCATTGGATGGCCTGAAGCACGGGTGGGAGGGAGCTTGCCTGCCACCCGGCCCCTACCACCAGGCCAGATCTCTTGACCCAGTTGACCCGGGCGGAGGAGGCCGCCGAGTACACGTCTGGCAAGCCTCCAGCCACACCAAGTCGCCTGGGTCCTGGACCATGAGGAGCACGTCGTCAGCGTACGCCAACAGGACCAGCCGCAGCTCCAGCTCCCGAAGCACCAACCCCGTCAACCACCTGCGGAGGAGACAGAGGAAGGGCTCGATCGCCAGAGCGTACAGCTGGCCTGAGAGGCGGCACCCCTGCTGCACTCCCCGCCCGAAGCTGACCGACTCGGTCAGGGTCCAGTTGAGCCTGACCAGACACTCCGCGGAGGTGTACAGCACCTGGAGAAAACCCACAAACTGGGGTCCAAAGCCTAAAGCTCGCAAAGTGCCCAGGAGATACCCGTGGTCCACTCTGTCGAAAACCTTTTCCTGATCCAGGGACAGGAGGGCGAATGACAGACCATCCCTACACCCAAGCTCCAAGATATCCCAGACCAGATAGAGGTTATCAAAGATGCTACGGCCCAGGACGGTGTAGGTCTGGTCTGGGTGGATCACGTCCTCCAGCACGGACCCCAGCCGCAGCGAGATGGCCTTGGCTACTATTTTGTAGTCCATACTGAGGAGCGAGATGGGACGCCAATTCCGTAAATCACGGAGGTCCCCCTTCTTCGGCAATAAGGCGAGCACGGCTCACCTGCACGAAAGAGGGAGGACCTCGCTCTGCAAGGCCTCGGCCTAGACGGTGACTAGGTCCAGGCTGAGGATGTCCCAGAACACATGGTAGAACTCCATGGTCAGCCCGTCCATGCCCAGAGATTTATTGGTGGGCATGCGGCGGAGGGCTTCCGAGAACTCGGCCAGAGAGAGAGACAACTCTAGTCGGTCCCGGTTGCCCGTGCTGACTGTTGGGAGTCCGTCCCAGAGCACGCTGCAAGCGGTAGGATGGATCGGATCCGGGGAGAAAAGGTGTGCGTAGAAGGCCCTGGCCCTCTCGCACATCTCCACCGGATCCGTGAGGGGGGTGCCGTCCTCCGCCAGGAGGCAGGTGACATGCTTCTTGGCCCGCCTCTTTTTCTCCAGGGCGTAGAAGAAGCGGGAGCCGCAATCCATCTCCCGAAGGAGGCGGATGAGGGATCAAACAAAAGCACCCCGGGCCCGATGATTGTCAAGGGCCCGGCGCTCCTCCCGCTTCTCCCGGCACGCTGCGCAAAGGGATGGATCCTCAGGGCTGGCATCCAGACGCCTCTGTAGCTCTAAGACCTCCTGTTCCAACTGCTCTATTGCCGCATCCCTCCATCGGCTGGTGCCCCGGGTGTAGTCACAGCGGAAGAGCTGGGCGCGCACCTTTCCTAGGTCCCACTACCGCCGCACCAAGGGAAAGGCACGCCGCTGCCCTCGCCAGACCAGCCAGAACTCCCGGAAGGATGCCACAAAGCCCACATCCTCCAGCAAGCTATTGTTAAAATGCCAATAGGCTGGCCCCGGCCTCTCTGCACAGAAAGAGGCCGTCACGGTGACTAGATGGTGATCCGAAAAGGGGGCTGGCCAGATGTCGGAGGAGTGGGCCTGTGAAAGATGGAAGCATGACAAGTAAATGCGGTCCAACCGGGAGTGGCATGACCGATGGGCTTCCACCTGGACATAGGTGAACATGGAGACATCGTCCGTTTGGTAGTCGCGCCAGACGTCCACCAGGGAGTGATGTTCCACAATCTCCTAGAGGACGTCCGCAGCCGACAGGCAATGCTCTATCCCTGAGTGGTCCCGCTCCTCGAGGGTAGCATTGAAGTCCCCGCCCAGGACCAGGCACTCACGAGGATCCAAGAAGCCAAGGAAGGCGGACGCCTGCTGATAAAAAGGTAGCCGCTCCGGGCCCGATGTCGGGGCATAGACGTTGACAAGGTTGACCACAAGCCCCTCCATGCAGACCCAGAGGTGCAGCAGGCGGCCCGGCACAGCCTCGGCAACCCCCAGCACCTTGGGCCGTAGGTCGGGGGAGAACAGGGTAGCCACTCCAGCCGTACAAACTGTGAGATGGCTAAAATAGACCCTGTCCCCCCACTCCAGCCGCCAGCTGTCTTCGGCAGTCGGATCTGTGTGGGTCTCCTCGAGGAAAACCGCAGAGTACCCCCTCCCGAAGGAAGGAGAGCACCTGGCACCTGCGGAGACCCACCCTACAGCTCCGGGTGTTCAATGTTGAAAAAGTGATAGGTGGCATGAGGAGGGCTGGGGGGATCCTCACCGGCAGGGACGCTCACGGCCCCCATTGGGCCGCGCAGCAAACCGTGACCCACCCTGAAGGTGAGCAAAGTGTCACGGAAGCTGCGGACCCGCTGGTAAGCCGCGGCACCCTGCTTCCTCGTCCTTTTACCCTCCCCCATGAGGGCCATCGCGGCCCGGAGGATCTGATGGAAATCCCCCCATCGCTGGAGAGCGAGCGGCACCTTATTGCGGGAGCCACGGATGTCTTCTAAAAACTCCCGCAGCTCTTCTTGCAGCGTAAGGGGGGGGTCACTGGCTTCTGGTCATCCCCCACTGGGGCCCCTGGCACGGCCCCGTGGCCCATCGAGACAGGCTGGCAAGGTGCAGAGCCTCGACGGGGCACCCGAGGGGCCGGCGCCACATGGCCTGCCTCAGACCCCGGCTCAATGGGGGGCGGCGGCAGAGGGAGGATAGCAGCCCCTAGTGGGTCGGGACTGGGGAACACAAAGGCCGCTCCCTGGGGGTCAATTTCTGGGAAAGGGAAGGAGACGGTCCCAGGGGTGGCAATGGCATCGCAGGAAGTGGAGGGGATAGGGACGGGGTCAGGAATAGGGGCAGGGCCAGGGGCAGGAGTAGGGTCAGGAAGAGGGACAGAGGCGGGATCCTGGGCCCCAGGAGCTGAACACCTGGAAGGTGGCTCCTCTCGGTTGGGCTCAGGGGTCTGAGGCTTAGGGAGGGGGTCCTCAGTGATGCCAGGCTCAAGTTCTATGGCAGGTGGAACAGCCACGGCAACAGGAGATGGACAATCTTCAACGGGGCCCCCACCCGGGAAGGAACTCAGTTGCCCCACGCCAATGAGGGATGCCCTTGGTAACTCGGGTCCCGGCCGCGAGGCACCGGCCGTCGCCTCAACAGGCTCGGTGGCCGTCAGTGGGATGGCACCCGCAGCCGGGCAGGTCAAAGAGTCCAGGGGCTCCTCTAAGGCAGGAGCAGGAGCAGCAGTTAGGGGCACGGATGACGGGGAAAGGGGGGAATGGGGTGAGGTCGGCCAGATTGAGGCCCGCTGGGGCCTTGATCGATAGAAAGCAGCTCACCTCCCACCACCCCGGGGTTTTCCCCGCTAGCACCCGAGGCGACGCTTGCCTCGGGCATTGCAGGGGGTATAGGTGACAAGGGGGCAGGACGGGCTTCAACAGGGGCTTCCGCGAGGAGGGACCACAGAGGATGGATGGTGGTATCCTCTGGTGCTGCCACACCTTCCCCAGCCGGCAACAGTAGATGTAATGCACCGGCGGGCCAGGTGGAAGGCTCGGCAGCGGTGCCCCCCTTCCTGGTTTTCTGGGGGGCCTCCGCACCGGATGGCAGGAGAAGAGTTCGAGCCTTCCGCCTGTCCCGCTTTCCCTGTACTAGGGTCCAGCCCTCCATGGCATTGTCTGCGGGCTGGGTGACAGGGGTTGGATCGGGGGGCAGAGATGATGGCTTGAGGACCTGAGGAGGTAACAATGGGGCAGCAGGAGGGGGGCGGATTCCCCCTGAGGAGGGCCCTTTCCCGCACCTGGCAACACCCCCACCGCACCCTCCTCTATGAGCCCCGCCATAGTGCATGCAGCAGAGGCGGGGCTGTCCCACTCGTCTGGGCATGTTGGGGGGGTACCCCTCGGGCCCGAGTGGGAGCAGTAGTGGTCTGAAAAGGAGGAGGGGCCGCTCTGGGTACCGGGCAGCCAGGGGCGCCGGCGATGATGGCCTGGCGCCCTGCCGGGACTCAGGGGTCCCAGACACTCCTCCGTGCCGGGCCAAGGGGCAGTCCCTCCGGACATGCCCCATCGCCCGCAGAGGTAGCACCGGGCCTCCTACATAGAGTAATGCACCCGGTAATGGGCCCCCTGATAGGGGACCAGGAAAGACCCCTCGAGTGCCTCTCCCCCACGTGCCACCAGCAGCAGTTGAAGCTGCACGTGCCGGCAGAACGAGAGGACGTGACGGAGGGCGGGGTCTTTTTAGCCCAGCGAGAGAGGGCTGATGATAGAAATTGGTTTCCCCAGGGTAGAAAGGGCGGGCAGCAGGGCAAGATTGGGGAGGAAAGGAGGAACGGAGGTCAGGATCATACGGACACCCAGGTCCTCCAGCAGATCCAGGGGGACGAACACGCCCCCCATCGCCGGGCCCTTCTCCACTGCCTCCTGGGCTCTTACCTAGTTGTACTAGGCAGATCTTAGTGCTTTGCTTCCCTGGACTTCTGTGGTGGTTTGAACTGGACTGTGTGAGCTTTGGAAGGATCCAACTACTTTTACTTTGTCTGGGCGAGGTAGTTTGTAGTCAACTTGCTGCAGAGTGTCACTGTCTAGATAGCTGGTAGTGTGTTCTACAAGAAAGTAGCTCTGTGCACACGCCAAGCTACACACTAGCCCCTACCAGCAGGGCCGGCTCTAGGCACCGGCAAAGCAAGCAGTTGCTTGGGGCGGCAGATTTGCAAGGGGCACAAGAATCCAGCATGGGAGCTGAGAACCAGCAGGGGGCCCTGGGAGCTGTAGTTCCTTGGTTAGGCTCCCTACCTATAGAGCTAGCCCTGGAGCAGGGAAAGAACTATATTTCCCAGCATTCCCTTGGCCACTAGCCACAGGAAGGGGTGTGGGAAAGGCGTATGGAACTGAAATCTGCAGCTTGCTGTGAATGGTAGGAACAGAGCCAGCTCTAGGTTTTTTGCCGCCCTCCCCCGCACCCCTGTATTGCCCCAGCTCTGGCCCCCACCTGCACTCCCCTGCTGCCTCAGCCCTGGGCTTTTCTCCCCCTCCCCCCCGCGCCTCCTGCTGCCCCAGCCTTGGGCTCTCCCCCAAAGAAGGAATTGGGGGGACTAAATGGATGGTGCACCTCTCTATCTGAAGTCTAGTAAGGGAGGTATGTGGATCTCACTAGAATTTAAAATGAAAAGTAAGGGAGGGGAGGCTCTGGACCTGGGTAGCTTTAGATACAGTACCAGGCACTTAGGAGGATTTCCACTTCTGAGCCATGGAAGCAGAAATTGACTTTTCCTTTCCAGATATAGCTAATATTCAGAAAGGGAATCTAGCACCTGCCTTCCAGATTTGAACACCCTCAAAATTCAGGAGTGCTCAAGCTCAATTTGGGCAGCTGTTACTTCATTTCCCCCAAATCAAATATACTGATCCACTGTAACTTGCTGTAGAAAAAGTAGAAAAATTGAGCAAGAAATGCTTCCCAGTGGTTATTAGGACTGGAATTGCTATTTTCAACAGCCATTGCTTTTTTTTTTTTTTTTTTAAGTTTTAGTTTTATTTGTTTAAAAGGAAGACCGTGATAGTGCATTCCCCATAGAAACAAAGAATGGAAGAAAAGAATAATAAAGGCATCTCAACTTTTCCTCATTTATGGAGGACAGTCTTATAATATGCATCCAGATATCCTCCAGTCACACAAGCTGAAAATTGTTCCACTTTATGCAGTTCTGTAACCATATGGGAACCAATCCTGTCTGTGTTCTGTGCACATCCAAAATTCCTGCTGAATGACCTGCTCTGAGAGCGAGTTACCAGTGACCCAGGGCTGGGGCGGCAGGAGGGTGCAGTGGGTGGGGGGAGAGCCCAGGGCTGGGGTGGGGGGCAGCCAAAAATTTTTTTGCTTGGGGCAGCAAAAAACCTAGAGCCGGCCCTGCCTACTAGCTCCAGCCCTTGGAGATTCCCAGTAAATACTCTTCCATTTCTATTAAGTAAAAGAGGATTCTTTACTAAAGCTGGCAGGAAAGACAGTATGCAAATACCCTGGGACACAAATCATAGGGTATGTCTACACTATGAGAGTAGTTCGATTTTACTTAAATTGAATATGTGGAATCGATATTACAAAGTCAAACGTGTATCCACACTAAGGACAGTCATTCGACTGTGTGAGTCCACACTAACAGGGCAAGCGTCGACATTGGAAGCAGTGCACTGTGCGCAGCTATCCCACAGTTCCCGCAGTCCCCGCTGCCCATTGGAATTCTGGGTCGAGCCCCCAATGCCTGCTGGGGAAAAAAATGTGTCGAGGGTGGTTTTGGGTAACTGTCGTCATCCAACCATCAATTCCGCCCTCCCTCCCTGAAAGTGCCGGCGGGCAATCAGTTCGTGCACTTTTCTGGTGAGTGACAGCGCGGACGCCACAGCACTGCGAGCATGGAGCCCGCTGTGACCATCGCTGCAGTTATGGCCGTTGTCAACACCTCGCACCTTATCATCCACCTTTTCCAGAGGCAGATGCTGAGAAATCGGGCGAGGAGGCTACGGCAGCGCGGTGAGGTCATGAAGTCTGAGAGTGGCACAGACCTCTCACAAAGCACGGGACCCCGCGCCATGGACATCGTGGTGGCAATGGGTCATGTTGATGCTGTGGAACAGCAATTCTGGGCACGGGAAACAAGCACGGACTGATGGGACCGCATAGTGCTGCAGGTCTGGGATGAATCACAGTGGCTGCGAAACTTTCGTATGCGGAAGGGAACTTTCCTGGAACTTTGTGAGTTGCTGTCCCCTGCCCTGAAGTGCAAGGACACCCGGATGCGAGCAGCCCTGACTGTCCAGAAGCAAGTGGCCATAGCCCTCTGGAAGCTTGCAACGCCAGACAGCTACCGGTCAGTCGCGAACCACTTTGGCGTGGGCAAATCTACCGTGGGGGTTGTTGTGATGCAAGTAGCCAACGCAATCGTTGAGGTGCTGCTACGAAAAGTAGTGACTCTGGGAAATGTGCAGGTCATAGTGGATGGCTTTGCTGCAATGGGATTCCCTAACTGTGGTGGGGCGATAGATGGAACCCATATCCCTATCTTGGCACCGGAGCACCAGGGTACCCAGTACATAAACCGCAAGGGGTACTTTTCAATGGTGCTGCAAGCACTTGTGGATCACAAGGGACGTTTCACCAACATCAACATGGGCTGGCCAGGAAGGGTTCATGACGCTCGTGTCTTCAGGAACACTAATCTGTTTAAATGGCTGCAGCAAGGGACTTACTTCCCAGACCAGAAAATGACCGTTGGGGATGTTGAAATGCCAATAGTTATTCTTGGGAACCCAGCCTACCCCTTAATGCCATGGCTCATGAAGCCATACACAGGCAGCCTGGACAGGAGTCAGGAGCTGTTCAACTACAGGCTGAGCAAGTGCAGAATGGTGGTAGAATGTGCATTTGGCCGTTTAAAAGGTTGCTGGCGATCGTTATTGACTTGCTCAGACCTCAGCCAAACCAATATCCCCATTGTTATTTCTGCTTGCTGTGTGCTCCACAATCTCTGTGAAAGTAAGGGGGAGACCTTTATGGCAGGGTGGGAGGCTGAGGCAAATCGCCTGGCTGCTGATTACGCGCAGCCAGAGACCAGGGCGATTAGAGGAGCACACCAGGAAGCGCTGTGCATCAGAGAAGCTTTGAAAACCAGTTTCATGACTGGCCAGGCTACAGTGTGAAATTTCTGTTTGTTTCTCCTTCATGAAAACCCGACCCCTTTATTGACTCATTCTCTGTAAGGAACCCACCCTCTCCCCTTCCCCCAGCTTGCTTTCAAAGGAAATAAAGTCACTATCGTTTAAAAATCATATATTCTTTATTAATTGATTATAAACATAGGGAGAGAACCGACAAGGTAATCTGGGTGAGGTTTGGGAGAAGGATAGGAGGGAAGTAAAAGGACAGTGAAAAAATTCAATATAATGACAGCCTTTTGGTTGGGCTGTCCACTGGGGTGGAGTGGGAGGGTGCACGGAGCCTCCCCCCCGTGTTCTTACACGTCTGGCTGAGGAGGATATGGAACATGGTGAGGGGGGAGGGAGGTTATACAGCGGCTGCAGCAGCAGTCTGTTATCCTGCTGCCATTCCTGAAGCTTCACCAGACCCTGGAGCATGTCCGTTTGATCATGTAGCAGCCCCAGCGTTGCAGCCTGCCACCTCTCATCTCGAGCGTCCCTCATGACCTCACGTTTACTGGCATCTTTCCTAAATTTAGATACCGTGTCCTTCCACTCATTCAAATGAGCTCTTTCATTGCAGGTGCATTCTATTATTTCTGTGAACATCTTGTCTCGCGTCCTCTTTCTCTGCCACCTTATCTGAGATAGCCTCTTTCTCTGCCACCTTATCTGAGATACCAGGACGGAGGAGGGAGGCTTGAAAAATTTGCAGCTGCTGGAGGGAGGGTTGAAAAAAAGGAGAGAAGTTTTTTAAATGATACATTTTACAGAACAATGCTTATACTCTTTCATAGTGAACAACACTATTCACATATAGTGAAGGGGGAGGGATAGCTCAGTGGTTTGAGCATTGGCCTGCTAAACCCAGGGTTGTGAGTTCAATCCTTGAGGGGGCCACTTGGGGATCTGGGGCAAAATCAGTACTTGGTCCTGCTAGTGAAGGCAGGGGGCTGGACTCAATGACCTTTCAAGGTCCCTTCCAGTTCTAGGAGATGGGATATCTCCATTATTATTATTTTATATACATAGCACATGTGATTTCAGTACAAGGTTGCATTTTCCATCTTAATATTGAGTGCCTCTGACTTTGGTGTTAGAGATCACAGACGCAGGTCCGGGCAACAGAATTCAGCTTGCATGTGGCCATGGTAAGCCATTGTCTTTCGGCTTCTGCGCCCTCCTTTCCCACATACCAAGCAAAGCCCGTTGACTGCTGCGGTTTTCCTGTTAACCTTCAGCAGCAGCAAACAAACTAACCCCCCACCATCCAATTCTCTGGGATGATTGCTTTATCCCTCCCCCCACCACATGGCTGGTATCAGGGAAGATCCCTGCAGAAAACAAACTAACCCCCCCACCCCGCCCTCCCGCCATGAATTATCTGGGATGATCGCTGTATCCCTCCCCCCACCGCGTGGCTGGTAACAGGGAAGATCCCTGCTAGCCAAATGCGAAAAGCTCAGGGCCAATTCCCCCCCCTCCCCCATGCTTGCCTAACTGCAGGGAAGGATTTCTTTTCAGCCACAAGCAAACAGCCCAGTAGGAAGGGCCGCCTCTGTCCCCTTAATTAAATTCCCATATTTCAACCAGGTTACCATGAGCGATATCACTCTCCTGAGGATTACACAGCGAGATAAAGAACGGATGTTGCTTGAATGCCAGCAAACACCGGGACCATACGCTGCCAGGCTTTGTAATGCAATGATACCAGATTACTTGCTGCAAGCATGGCGTGGTCAAGTGTCCTACCATGGAGGACGGAATAAGGCTGCACTGCCCAGAAACCTTGTGGCAAGGCTTTTGGAGTACCTCAAGGAGAGCTTCATGGAGATGTCCCTGGAGGATTTCTGCTCCATCCCCAGACACGTTAACAGACTTTTCCAGTAGCTGTACTGGCCGCGAATGCATCCCAAGTCCTCAGGGCAAAGTAATCATTAAAAAACGCTTGTTTTAAAAGCAAGTTTTATATTTTAAAAGGTAAACTCACCTGAGGTCCCTTCCATGGAGTCATGGTCTTGGATATTGGCTTGGGAGGGTACTTCAGTCAGGCTGAGAAAAAGATCCTGGCTGTTGGGGAGAACGGAGTGCTGGGTGCTCTCCGCAAGCTCGTCCTCCTCCTCCTCCTCCTCCTCTTCCCCATCCGCAGAATCCTCAGGTGTAGCTGATGAGATTATCCCCACCTCGGAATCCACAGTCAGAGGTGGGGTAGTGGTGGCGGCCCCCCCTAGAATTGCATGCAGCTCGGCGTAGAAGCGGCATGTCTGCGGCTCTGACCCGGAGCGACCATTTTCCTCCTTTGTTTTTTGATAGGCTTGTCTGAGCTCCTTGACTTTCACGCGGCACTGATCTGAGTCCCTATTGTGGCCTCCCTCTATCATGCCCTTGGAGATTTTTTCAAAAGTTTTGGCATTTCATCTTTTCGAATGAAGTTCTGCTAGCACTGAATCCTCTCCCCATATAGCGATCAGATCCAGTACCTCCCGTATGGTCCATGCTGGTGCTCTTTTTCGATTATCGGCCTGCATGGTTACCTGTGCTGATGAGCTGAGCTATCTGTGGTCACCTGTGCTCTCCACGCTGGGCAAACAAGAAATGAAATTCAAATGTTCGTGGGGCTTTTCCTGTCTACCTGGCCAGTGCATCCGAGTTCAGATTGCTGTCCAGAGCGGTCACAATGGTGCACTGTGGGACAGGTCCCGGAGGCCAATATCATTGAATTGCGGCCACACTAACCCTAATTCGAAATGACAATATCGATTTTGGCGCTACTCCGCTCTTTGGGGTGGAGTACAGAAATCGATTTAAAGAGCCCTTTATTTCAAAATAAATGGCTTCGTTGTGTGGACGGGTGCAGGATTAATTCAATTTAACGCTGCTAAACCTGAATTAAAGTCATAGTGTAGACCAGGCCATAGTCTAGCTCCTCAGCCCATGAGCCAGCCTGCTCTATTCCCCAGCACTAACTCTTCTGCAGCAGCTGCTCCTCAATAGCTCCTTTGGCCACCTTGTATCTCTACCCTTCCTGCTCCCAACTCTTCCAGACTTGATTTGTGGCTGCCCAGCTCTAATGCGACTTTATCTCCACAGCCAGGTCTAAGGCTGCTATGCACACACTTCACCTTCCGTCTACCAGGTCCAGTTGCTGATCCTGTCTGTGCCCTCACTTCCTTATCATGGTCACTGTGGGTAACAGAGACCACTACTGGCTGGATGCTGATCTGAGTCATGCCCTTTCCCCAGAATTGGATGTGTTACCCAGTAAAGATTCAGCAGGATTGCAACACTAGCCTCTCATCTGAAAAGGTTGCTACTCTGTATCCACAGTTAAACCAGAAGGGGTCTAGTGACCTGCCCTGTACAGTCCTCCTCTGAGCTCAAAACTCACTTTCAGCATCACCACTTGCCTTGCTTGGGTGCAGAAACAGCATGAGTTCAGATTGTCCAACCATCTGCTGTGTGTGTCTCATTGGCATGACTTGCTCCAAACTGACCAGTAATGGCTCCTTCTATGTGCTCTCTTACTGTGTGTCACATGGTGATCCTAAAGCCTAAGATATCTCCCCCTTTGGGGACCTCTCTGATTGTGGCAGACCGTGCTCTCCTTTGGCCTTAGCTTTCTAACCCAAAACTCTTGTTCCAAGTGTAGCGCAGGCCAGATATGCACTGCTGTGTCTTTGGCTTGTGCTAGAAAGTTCATTCATCCATCCTTTTCTCAGCATCTCAGCAGGATTTATTTCCTGGGATTTTCTTATGGCTTCCACTGGTTTGTCTCTTGCCTTGTGCCAACATCCTACCAGAGCCTGTGATGTTCATGGTTGTTGTGCACTTCCTGCCTCCAGCCACATCAGACTCCCCAGTCTCTCTCAATAGAGCTGGTCAGGAATATTTTGATATGTTTTTTCATCAAAAATGTTGATTTGTCGAACCTGAACTATATCAATCTTCATGAACATTTAGTTGTGAAAGCTTCTCAGGTTCATGATGTGCAGGGGGGAGAGAGAGGGAGATTGTGAGTGCACATGTGCACATGCATAATAGTGATACTTTGTAGCCAGATGGTTAAGGCACTCAACTGGAATGGGAGAGACCCAGCTTCAAATCTCTTCTCTGCATCAGGCAGACCAGGAACTTGAATGTGGCTCTCCCACACCCCAGATGACTGCCCTTATCACTGAGGTGTGTGGTAGTTTTTTTTTTGTTTGTTTTTTTTCTCCTCTCCCCCAACAGGTTTCAGTTACATTCCACTGTGAAACAAAAACAAATGTCAAAATCCCAAAATGTTTCACAGACTGGAAATCTTGTTTTCTATCTCCCATCTCTTAGACTGTGCCTGTATTTCATTAGGTTAGTTTTCTTTGTCAGTATAGCATACAAGCAATTTTCTTTGATCCAGCAGTGAATGCAAGAACAACTTCATTTGTGCTTCCCATACCACATGGTTCCTCACAGCCCTACCCCATCCCCAGCTGCTCCAGCAACATATAAAGAGCAGGGTAGATAGGGCTAAACTGCTGCTGTACAGTGTGGGACTCCTTTTCCCACTGCAGCCTGCCACACTCCCTGTTTGTGCCCAGCACTAGCCTCTAGTCTGAAGAGTTGGTATTGGGAGGGAATGTTGGGGCTGTTCTATCACCCACCAGTCGGGGGAGAACCAACTTTTCACCACCTATGGGAGACTTGTCTACCCCCAAGAACCAAAGGAGACCCATTTCCTAACCCAACCCAACACTAAAGCAACCTGGTTTCCACTAGCCAGAGACCACAGGTTCACCCATCTGCTGCCACTGCCTAGAAACAGCTGCCAGGTAGTGGAGGAAGAAAAGTGAGCCTCTGTGAAATGCTGGGGAGAGGGAATTGGGTGGAAGGTTGAAGTTCTGTGCTGGAGGGCAGAGAGGTAGAAAGATTGATGGATGTGGAAGGTGGAGAGTATTGAACTTGGACATTGGGGGCCAAGAATATTTTACTCTGGAGACGTCTCACCTGTCAGTGACTGAAGAGGCATGTGTTCTCTGTGTTAAAAATTTCACAGCCTGTCACTGGCTCCACCAAATCTGGTATCCTGGCTCCAACACTGTACAAAACCTGAAGCTTTAGAAGAAAGCTAAATACTGTTTTCTTGCACCAGAGAACCATAATCCTGCATATAAGGAAGGAGGCTTCCTGCTTAACATTTGCAATGCTTTGCTGTGCCCTGAGGCATGAGATTAGAATACATGTTCATACATTATTTCTAAGTTAAGGTGAGCTATTCCCTGTTGAAGATACTTTTGCAATGAAACTAACAAACAATAGTATAATGAAAATAGGCTTTTAGTGTCTGATGTAGGGGTCATATAAGAGGGACATATTGCTATGGCTATTAGGCTTTATTCTATCCTCTTCTTTTATTCCTGCTTCTATGAGAGCCCTGGATCTTGGTGATATTAGTATCTCTGCACTATTCTGGCTGCCAGTGTTCAATTTAACCTGTCTTAAAAGTACAGTGTCATTTTCTCGTATGAAGTATTTTTAAAAATGGCCCAGGTGTTGAAGATTCAAGGGGGCCAGTGTCTGCTTTCAGGAGCAGCAGAGCATGTAGTTGAGGAGCTCTGTCTTAATCAATAGATGTCAGTATATCATCAGTAGAAATTATTCTAGGATTGGCTTTCACCAACTGGAAAAAAAAATGTCAGTGGCTAGTCCTTCTTTTGTCGACCATATTAAAGAAACAGCATACTGACAGGTTATTTTTCAGGCTCTGCAATAATCAGATTGGTTTGCTGTTGGAGGCAGAATTGCTTGTACTCTATAGCACTGTAAAGAGATTATTCATCTGTCACTAAGACATACATACAAATTCCAAGGTGGAATTTAAAAGCTGTGCTACACAAATACTAGTTTAGGGGAGAAAAAATAAACTTTTCTGCTGCAAGAGGAACGGAGGTAAGCAGAACTCAATTCCTCACAATGGAAGCTGGCTCAAAACATCGAATTAAACCTCCCACATTAGCAAAAAGTGCTGTATGATCTTTAATGTCCATGGTTTGTCAGGGGTTTTGTTTTACATCATCTCTCGAAAAATGCTCCTCTAGATGTAACAGTGAAGTCCTTATAACCAGATCAAGGCCTGCCCAGGAGGAAAGATTTAAAAGTTTGAACACCCACTACCACTTCCCTTAACACTTTTTGTATGTTCCTAGAAGGTCTCGTATCCAAGCCTGACCCTGCTTCAATTGACAAGAGCTGAGCCCTTGCCAGCCCAATGTGTGCTATATTTGCAGGCTGGGAATAACACCCTTCCCCATTAATGAATGTTTCCATACTCAATACTGAACCAGAGATTAGCACACCTATCTGTTAATACATCTGCTGAACACCAGTTCAAGTCAGTGCTTTCATCTGAGGTGCAATCTGCTAGCAATATGCCATTTGAGAAAATCTGTTCAGGGAAGAGCATTATGGCTAGACTTTTGGGAGGGTTTCAGTGGGCTGTATTGTATCCTTTAACAATGCAATAAACATAGAATTTTTATTGCCATTTAAATTTTGCATGAATGATAAGCTCAAGAGTTATAAACAACATTTAGCACAGTACTTTTCAGTGTCCTATAATAACAGACAGACTATAGGAAAAAGATATACAAGATCAGCAGCTCTGGCTTTATTTAGCAAGACAATTTCTGTGACAGGGAAAGGTCATATCAGTCTTTTTTTTTTCATAGTAACAATGTCTATTTATAAATGATGATTAAATGAAAGCATATTATGGAACAGAGGCTGGAAAACTGACCCCAGGCGATAACTGTACTGTAGTGTAATATTTGCTCTGGGTAAAATAAAGTTTTGGGGATACTTGATGAGTCATTTGTTATAGCTGTAATTTGATTTTTAAATAAGGATGATAAGTGTTCCACAGATGAGAAAATCATGCTGTCCTGTTCTTCTTCTCCCCCGCCCCCACCATTCTCTGCTTCAGTATGAAAGGTGAACAGTGCAGTTAGATTCCTCAAAACAAATTGTAGAAAGCAATTATCAGCAAATTCCACTTCTTAATAGATAGCTTTGCTGCTTTGGGGGATGGGGTTGTTTGCATAACATGATACTTAGCCTCCCATCTAAAAAGAGACAATGCAGCATCTAGACAGAGGTGTTTGTTTGACTAAGGCTATGTCTCGACTAATGAAGTCGATGCAAGTTATGCTGATGATCATAAACCACTAAAATTACATCACTTGTGCACGTTCACACAACGCTCCTTGTGTCAGTGGAGCAAGTCCATAATTGGTACTTTAGCATTGAGAGAGATTGGTGCACTGTGGGTAGAAACTCACCACCTTCTGCCACTAGGAGTTGTGGGAATGGATCACAGCGCATCATGGGCTGCAGGCTCACCTTCACATAATGCAGTTCTTTTTGTCCCATCATTTCATGGTCTTCCGATTACACTGGTCTACAATTTTTGAGAAGTCGTCTGCTTCAGAGATAAAATGTGCTATTTATTATGTATTTTGATGTGCTGAATTCAAATATGACAATTAAAACAACTGATTGGCTACTGTTTCTAAGATATTCAAGTTTTTACATTTTATGTCTATGTATATTGTGTAGATAGTAGAGTTTTAATCATAAATTGTAAACCTAGGTCTTTTCATGTGTTTATGGTTGCTTTACATGATAATAGTTCACCTGTCCTGTTTATGTAACACTTTAAAAATCAGCAAAAGGGTTATATAAATAAAATTTATTATGAAACAAAAGGCAAAAAACTATTCTGTACGTAGTTTAGTCCTATTCAGTGTCAACTCGACGCTTCTTGGCTTGTCTCTTGTATTCATTAAATGGAGCCTCTCTTGTCACTCTGTCCAGCAATAGTCTGCAAGCATTGATAGGCTCCATTTGCCCTGATAGCGTTTCTCCATTGTTGCAATGTCCTGGTGAAATCGCTTGCCGTGCTCGTTGCTCACTGCTCCGCAGTTCGGTGGAAAAAAATCTAGATGAGAGTGCAAAAAATGTATCTTTAGTGACATGTTGCAACCAAGGCTTTCGTATGCCTTGAGGAGGTTTTCCAGCAACAACCTGTAGTTGTCTGCCTTGTTGTTTCCGAGAAAATGTATTGCCACTAACTGGAAGGCTTTCCATGCCGTCTTTTCCTTGCCACGCAGTGCATGGTCAAATGCATCATCTCGGAGAAGTTCACGAATCTGAGGACCAACAAAGGCACCTTCCTTTATCTTAACTTCACTTAACCTTGGAAATTTTCCATGGAGGTACTTGAAAGCTGCTTGTGTTTTGTCAATGGCCTTGACAAAGTTCTTCATCAGACCCAGCTTGATGTGTAAGGGTGGTAACAAAATCTTCCTTGATTCAACAAGTGGTGGATGCTGAACACTTTTCCTCTCAGGCTCCAATGACTGTCGCAGTGGCCAATCTTTCTTGATGTAGTGGGAATCGCTTGCACGACTATCCCATTCACAGAGAAAATAGCAGTACTTTGTGTATCCAGTCTGCAGACCAAGCAAGAGAGCAACAACCTTCAAATCACCACAAAGCTGCCACTGATGTTGGTCATAGTTTATGCACCTCAAAAGTTGTTTCATGTTATCATAGGTTTCCTTCATATGGACTGCATGACCAACTGGAATTGATGGCAAAACATTGCCATTATGCAGTAAAACAGATTTAAGACTCGTCTTCGATGAATCAATGAACAGTCTCCACTCATCTGGATCGTGAATGCTGTTGAGGGCTGCCATCACACCATCAATGTTGTTGCAGGCTACAAGATCACCTTCCATGAAGAAGAATGGAACAAGATCCTTTTGACGGTCACGGAACATGGAAACCCTAACATCACCTGCCAGGAGATTCCACTGCTGTAGTCTGGAGCCCAACAGTTCTGCCTTACTCTTGGGTAGTTCCAAATCCCTGACAAGGTCATTCAGTTCACCTTGTGTTATGAGGTGTGGTTCAGAAGAGGAGGATGGGAGAAAATGTGGGTCCTGTGACATTGATGGTTCAGGAACAGAAGTTTCATCCTCTTCCTCGTCTGACTCAAGTGAGAATGATTCTGGTGTATCAGGAAGCGGCAGTCCTTCTCCGTGGGGTACTGGGCGTATAGCTGATGGAATGTTTGGATAATGCACTGTCCACTTTTTCTTCTTTGACACACCTTTCCCAACTGGTGGCACCATGCAGAAGTAACAATTGCTGGTATGATCTGTTGGCTCTCTCCAAATAATTGGCACTGCAAAAGGCATAGATTTTCTTTTCCTGTTCAACCACTGGCGAAGATTTGTTGCACAAGTGTTGCAGCATATGTGTGGGGCCCACCTCTTGTCCTGATCTCCAACTTTGCAGCCAAAATAAAGGTGATAAGCTTTCTTAACCACAGTGGTTATACTGTGCTTTTGTGATGCAAAAGTCACTTCACCACAAACATAGCAGAAGTTATCTGCACTGTTCACACAAGTACAAGGCATCTCTGCTCACTTTGGCTAAACAGAAATGTGTCCCTTTGCAAAATCAAACACTGACAAATAAGAGCGCACGGCACTGTATGATTTCTAGAGCTGATATAGGGCAATTTGCTCAGCAGAGTGATGTAAGCTTCGTTATGATTGCATCATCCATGACTTTTAGGAATAACATGATGCAATTCATATCGTGTATGATGCAATACCAGCTTCAGATTGCATCATTCATTGTTTTGCCTAAAAAGCAAGTACTGTCCAAACCCAGTCATAGATTTATTCGTAGATCCAGTCAAAGATGTATTTTAGTCATTTCTGGTTTAAATTGAGATCCCTTCCCTTTATAACTCACTTATCCTCCGCCATTCCCAAGTCAAGGTCGTATATACTGACCCAATAGCATATCTTGAAAACTAGAGCCAATCAACAATTTTAAGCATCATTTTCGTTCCCAGTGACCCAGAATTAGTAAAGTTTGACTACATTTATTTTAGAAGCATTTTGGCTGTAGAGCAGTGTTACATTTTGCTCTGTTTTTCAACAGCCCATGTAAACTGTGTGCCCACCATCTCTGCCTGAAAGTATAGATCCTGTACTACTCCCTGTGATAATTATGAACACAACGTGGCAGATCATGCAGTATTTCATGAGCTGAGAATCCGAACAGGAATCCCTGGTGCCTGCCCTGCTGTGTGCCATGGAGAGAAACAATTCCAGATTACTTTTGGCATTCATGGAGCAGCTGCACATGGTGGATCATTGCTACTGGACTCAGGAAACAAGTATTGAACGATGGGATCATATCATTATGCAGGTATGGGGTGACAAGCAGTGGCTGCAAAACTTTTGGTTGCACAAAGTCACATTCCTGGAACTGTGTACGGAGCTCACACTTGCCCTGCAGCACCAGGACACCAAAATAAGAGCTGCCCTTGGAGAAGCGTGTGGCGATTGCTGTGTGGAAGCTGGCAACTCCAGACTGCTACCGGTCAGTCGCGAATCAGTTTGGAGTCAGAAAGTCAACTACTGGGGCTGTGTTCATGCAAGTATGCTAGGCCATTAATCGCCTCCTGCTGAGAAGGATTGTGACTCTGGGAAATGTCGTGAAATAGCAGATGGCTTTGCGGCAATGGGATTCCCTAACTGCGGCAGGGCTATAAATGGCATGCATATTCCAGTTTTGGTCCTGGACCATTTTCTGATGGAGTACATCAATAGAAAGGGGTACTTCTCTATGGTATTGCAGGTGCTTTTGAATCACTGGGGTAATTTCACTGATATCAGCGTGGGGTGGTTTGGGAAGGTGCATGACAGATGCATCTTCAGAAACACTGACCTGTATAGAAAGCTGAAAATATGGACTTTCTTTCTAGACCAGAAGATTCCAATGGGGGATGTTGAAATGCCCACTGTGATCCAGGGAGACCTAGCCTATCCCTTACTCCCTTGGCTCATGAAGCCTTATACATGAAACCTGGACAGCAGCAAGGAGTGCTTCAACAGGCTTAGCAACTGCAGAATGACCATTGAATGTGTGTTTGGGAGATTAAGGGCTTGCTGGCACTGCCTTTATGGCAGGTTAGACCCCAATAAGGAAAACATTCCCATGGCCATAGCAGCCTGCTGTGCTCTGCATAACATTTGTGAAGCTAAGGGAAAAAATTTCCCAGGGGTGAAGCATCGAGTGGCGGATCGACTGGTGGCTGATTATAAGTAGCCAGATACCAGGGCTATTAGAGAGGCTCAATGGGGGCTATTTGAATCAGGGAGGCTTTGAAGTAGCATTTTGACAATGAGCCCCAGTTATGTGTCTTTCTTGAATGCATTCAGCCAGGCTTTGTTTACTTGCCACCTGGAATGACCCTTGTGGTGATTGTTTCCTGAGCATGATTTGTAGTCTGCAAATGTGCCAATTGCTGCTGTTTATGAATTCCAGCAGCAACCACTGTGTAGAGAGGAAAAAATAAAGATTCTTTTTCTTTCTATGAGTACATTTTTATTAAACAGCAATAACGAATACACAGAATTTGATGTCTTACGAGGGACGTGACACTGAGGAGCACTCTCATAGCTTTGTGTAAATCCAGCAGTAATTAGGGAACCTATCCAAAGGAGTGGAGTGAAAGGGGTACTGCGATGGGCCGAGAACACACAAGGACTGTGGATGGGGAGTTTGGGGAGGGCATGGCATGCAGTTCTGTATGAACTGCATGTGTTCTGACTGAAGTGCAATCAGGGACTTCAGCATCTCTGATCCTCCATCAGTTTTATCATTTGCTCCTGGCCCACTAAAATATGCTTCTGGCCTTGCTTTCTCTCCAGGCTATCTCCACACCCTGTGATCATTATCTGCAGCATCAGACAATTGGAGCACCTCCCTAAACATGTCCCCCTTCATCCTCCTGGGTTGCTTTCTTATCTGACAGAGGCACTCAGCCAGTGTATAGGGGGTTCCCCTCCAAGGCACATCTGCAGAAGCACAATAAACAGAGCACAAAGGCAGTATTGTGAGTTGATATCACAGTATCAAATCATAATAGTTAAATACACCTCTTTCTCATTCTCCCTTGGCAAGATCCCTAAACATGGTAAGGTTGGCCCTGGGGGTTGGGTGGGGGCAAAGGTCCAAGATGGGGCAAATGATGATCTGGAGGATCAATGCACTTTTGACATTTTGACTGCCACTGCACATTGAGTGGATGTTTTTAGAGAACTATCCACAATGACTCCAAGATGTCTTTCTTGAGTGGTAACAGCTAACTTGGACCCCATCATTTTCTATGTATAGCTTGGATTATGTTTTCCAATGTGCATTACTTTGTCTTTATCAGCATTGAATTTCATCTGCCATTTTGTTGCCCAAGTACCCAGTTTTGAGAGATCCTTTTGTAGTTCTTCACAGTCTGCCTGGGTCTTAACTATCTTGAGCAGTTTTGTATCGGCAAATTTTGCCACCTCACTGTTTACCCCTTTTTCCAGATCATTTATGAATATGTTGAATAGGATTGATCCCAGTACTGACCCCTGAGGGACATCATGATTTACCTCTCTCCATTCTGAAAACTGACCATTTATTCCTACCCTTTGTTTCCTATCTTTTAACCAATTACCGATCCATGAGAGGACCTTCCCTCTTATCCCATGACAGCTTACTTTAAGAGCCCTTGGTGAGGGACCTTGTCAAATGCTTTATGAAAAGCTAAGTACACTATATCCACTGGATCTCCCTTGTGCACATGCTTGTTGACCCCGTCAAAGAATTCTAGTAGATTGGTGAGGCATGATTTCCCTTTATAAAAACTATCTTGACTCTTCCCCAACAAATTATGTTCATCTAGGTGTCTGACAATTCTGTTCTTTATTACAGTTTCAACCAGTTTGCCCAGTATGGAAGTCAGGCTTACCAGCCTTTAACTGCCGGGATCACCTCTGGAGCCCTTTTTAAAAATTGTCATCACATTAGCTTTCCTCCAGTCATTTGGTACAGAAGCTGATTTAAATGATAGGTTACAGACTACAGTTAGTGGTTTTGCAATTTCACATTTGAGTTCCTTCAGAATTCTTGGGTGAAAACCATAAAATTGATACATGGTGGATCATGAATTTTCAGTCATGTATATGTTGACTTTAAACCTTTAAATCATGTAGACTGGGCTCAGAAATAGCCAACACATGGCGCCAAGTTATACTGGCGCATGCCTGAAGATATTAGTTTCTTCTACAGAATCTCACTTAGAAAACTAGTCTCTAGCTGGTATGGTTGTGAAGAAAACCGGAAAAATGCAAACCAAATATAACCAATACAGGGATATCTGAGGCCTTGGCTACACTTGCGAGTTACAGCGCTGTAAAGGCTCCCCCAGTGCTGTAACTCACTCCCCGTCCACACTGGCAAGGCATTTGCAGTGCTGTATCTCCGTGGTTGCAGCGCTGCATGTATTCCCGCTCTCCAAAAGGAATAGCGAGTATTGCACTGCCGCTGAAGTGCCAGTGTGGCCACCCAATGCGCTGTGAATGGCCTTCAAAATTATTTGGCAGTATCCCACAATGCCTGTTCTAGTCACTCTGATCATCAGTTCAAACTCTACTGCCCTGGCCTCAGGTAACCAACCATGTGACCCACTCTTTACATTTCCCCAGGAATTTTAAAAATCCCCTTCCTGTTTGCTCAGCCCGGCGTGGTGTGGAGTGCTATCGGTGAATCTTTCCAAGTGACCATGCCTCCATGCACCAAGAGAGCCCCAGCATGGAGCAATGGCAAGTTGCTGGACCTCATCAGTGTTTGAGGGGAGGAAGCTGTACAGTCCCAGCTGCGCTCCAGGAATTACGATACCTTCGGGAAGGTATCAAAGGACATGATGGAAAGGGGCCATGACCAGGACGCCCTGCAGTGCAGGATTAAAGTGAAGGAGCTGCGGAGTGCCTACTGCAAAGCCCGCGACACAAACGGCTGCTCGGGTGCTCCCCCCACGACCTGCCGATTCTACAAAGAGCTGGATGCAATACTTGGGGTTAACCCCACCTCCACTACGAGCACCACCATGGACACTTCAGAGCCGGGGGGGGAGGAGGAAGAGGAAAATGGTAGTGATGGTGGTGGGCTGGATGGAGACACCCCGGAATCTGTGGAGCCATGCAGCCAGGAGCTCTTCTCGAGCCAGGAGGAAGGTAGCCAGTCACAGCGGCCAGTACTTGGTGGAGAACAAACAGAAGAGCAGGTTCCCGGTAAGCGGTTTTTTTTTTCGGGAAGGAATTTTTTTGGTGCGTGCTCTTTGGGAGAGGAGGGTTAGGTATGCATGACTAGATGCGGAATAGTGCATTGATGTTGTTTATCACATCACAGTAATTGGCCACGGTAATCTCCTCAAATGTCTCATACAGAAAGTGTGCAATGCGCTTGCGCAGGTTTATCAGGAGAGCCACCGTGGTCCTTGTCCCAGCCAGGCTAATGTGTCCGCACCCGCAAGGGGCGGGGGGACCAATGCTGCACACAGGCAAGCTGCATATGGGCCAGGGCAGAAGCCGCATTGCAGTAGAAGACCCTCCGTTGCTTCCCAGGTCACCCTCAGCAGCGAGATATCATCCAGGATGAACTCCTGTGGAAAATGTTGGGACAGTGTTCAGTGTAGGTGCCACCTGAAGCTGTTGGCTCTTCCTAAGGCACAGAAACCCAGAGGACAGTGCAGCCCTGAAACAATCAGTCCCCCTTACTCACCATTTTGAGGCTCCCGTGGGATATGTGTGCTCTGTTTCGGATGGGAAAATTATGCTATTGTGTAGACCCTGTGTGTTTTCTACTCCTTTAAGTGCGGGGGGAATCATTACTCTGTCTGTCTAGTATAAACAGTGCTGCCTCTGTTAAATGTTGCATTTTGCCTATACAGCTGCATCAACCTTGAGACCTCAGTCGTCCCTCTTATCGCCTGCTCAGAGACTCCAAAGACTCAGGAAGAGACCGCGAAAAAGCAAAGAAGACATTCTGCAAGAAGTGACGCAGCAATCTATTAAAGAGAATGAGAAAGCACAGAACTGGAGGGAGAGAGAAAGCTGGATCCGCCAGGAAAATGCAGCGCACCGGCGGCAAAGCACTGCGCACCGGCAGCAAAGCACTGATAGGCTCGTAAGCATCCTGAAGCGCCAAGCAGATGTTATCCAGGAGCTAGTAACCATGCAGAAAGAGGAGCAGTATCGCAAACGCAACCGCCACCCCCCCCACAGCCCTTGTCCCAAAATTCTTTCCGTTGTGCCCCACTGTCACCTCCAACCCACTTTCCCCAACTTCCATGTTCTTCATGCCACCCGCTGCCTCTAACACCAGTATCTTCACCACCCAGCCCTGAAAACCACGACCCTTACCCTCTGCACTCAACCCCCATCACCATGCAGTATAGCTGTCCTCAAGTGCAGCACTCACTGCACAGCACACCAGACAGGACATACGCGAATCTGTGATTGTACTGTTCCCCACTCCACACCCTTGTTTCTTTTCAATAAATGGATTTTTGGCTTTGAAAACATTCTTTATTATGGCATAAAGTAAAAGACTCCTTAGCCCAGGAAATAAACAGGCACTGCAAGTCTGCTTGTCTGCTTAGCAAACACTGATTCCTAAAGATTGGAACTACTGCACTTCACTCCCGTGCAGGGCACCAGATATCACTGCTGGTTTTCAGTCTCAAATTGCTCCCTCAAGGCATCCCTAATCCTTGCAGCCCCGCGCTGGGCCCCTGTGCAAATTCAGCCTCCAGGTGTTGAACCTCAGAGGTCCATGCCTGAGTGAAGCTTTCACCCTTCCCTTCACAAATATTATGCAGGGCACAGCATGCGGATATAACCGCGGAGATGCTGTTTTCGGCCAAGTACAGGTTCCCATACAGAGATCGCCAGCGGCCCTTTAAACAGCCAAAGGCACACTCCACAGTCATTCGGCACTGGCTCAGCCTGTAGTTGAACCGTTCCTTGCTGCTGTCAAGGCTCCCTGTGTAGGGTTTCATGAACCACGGCATTAACGGGTAAGCGGGATCTCCAAGGATCACAATGGGCATTTCAACTTCCCCTACCGTGATCTTCCGCTCTGGAAAAAAAGTCCCGGCCTGCATCTTCCTGAACAGCCAAGTGTTCTGAAAGATGCATGCGTCATGCACCTTTCCGGGCCAGCCTGTGTTAATGTCAATGAAACGCCCACGGTGATCCACAAGCGCCTGGAGAACCATAGAGAAATACCCCTTCCGATTAACGTACTCGGATCCTAGGTGGGGTGGTGCCAGAATAGGAATGTGCGTCCCATCTATCGCCCCTCGACAGTTAGGGAACCCCATGTGTGCAAAGCCATCCACTATTTCCTGCACGTTACCCAGAGTCACGGTTCTTCTGAGTAGGATGCGATTAATGGCCTTGCAAACTTGCATAAACACGATTCCAACGGTTGACTTTCCCACTCCAAACTGGTTTGCGACCGACCGGTAGCTGTCTGGAGTTGCCAGCTTCCAGACTGCAATAGCCACCCACTTCTCCACTGGCAGGGTAGCTCTCAATCTCGTGTCCTTGCGCCGCAGGGGGGGGGGGGGGAAAGCTCCTCACACAGTCCCATGAAAGTGGCTTTTCTCATCCGACAATTCTGCAGCCACTGCTCGTCATCGCAGACTTCCATGACGATGTGATCCCACCACTCAGTGCTTGTTTCCCGAGCCCAAAAGTGGCGTTCCAGAGTGCTGAGCATGTCCGTGAATGCCACAAGCAATTTCGTGTCGTACGCGTTACGCGGCTCGATAGCATCGTCAGACTCCTCACCCTCACTCTCACTGTCACTTTGGATCTTAAGGAATAGTTCGACAGCCAAAGGTGACATGCTGGTGAGACTCGTCAGCATACGCTTCAGCAGTTTGGACTCCATTTCCCGCAGACAGATCGCGCTGCACAGAAACCATTGAAAGATGGCGCCAAAAGTGGACAGAAACAAAGGGATTTCTGGGATGCGAAGCGATGCATCACGGGGCATTGGGACAGGACCCAGAATCCCCCGCACCCACGCCCCCTTCCCACAACCCACGGCGCCAGAATGGGAAAAGGTGCTCTGTGTGATAGCTGCCCATAATGCACTGTTCCCAATAGCGCTGCAATTGCCGCAAATGTGGCCACGACAGTGCGCTGGGCAGCTGTCAGCGTGGAGAGACTGCAGCGCTTTCCCTACTCAGCTGCACAAAGTTAGGTTTAACTCACAGCGCTGTACATCTGCAAGTTTAGGCAAAGCCTGAGAGTCTGCAGAGAATCGGGACCAATAGCACTGAGAGGTGTGAACTGCCCCATTAATCTTGGAAGGGGTGAGCTCAGATGCCTGGTGACGATGATTTAAATGTCAACATTATGAACTATTTCATTCCTCATGCAGGAAAGGAGAGGGAGAGTCACAGAGCTGCATTGTGAGCAGACTGCTCATTGACTGTGAGCAGCAGGGCCGGCTCTGGTTTTTTTGCTGCCCCAAGCGAAAAAAAAAACCACCTGTGGGGCGTCCGGAGCCAGGGTGCAGGGGGACTCCCTGCACGATAGACGTGCCCCGGGCAGCGGAGTGCACACCCCGGCTAGCAGGGGGGAGAGGGAGGGAGCAGGGGGGAGAGAGAGAAGGGGGATGGCCAGGGCTTCCTTCAGCAGGGCACTCGCCATGCAGCCCCTCCCGCCGCGCTGCCTGCTGGGAGGGCTCTGCGCCGCTCCAGTCAGCAGGCAGGGAAGGACATGGGCTGCCCTGCTGGGCTTGCTGCAGACCTGGCACCAGCTGGGGCAAATAGAGCGCACAGCCCACTCCCAGCAGGGCGCTCCCCTCCTCTGCACTGCTGCCCCCTACAGGGCGGTCAGCACGGCGAACCAAAAAAACCCCCCCAAGCCCCCCAAAAAACCTGCAGGCCAGCCGGAGCGGCGAAGCAAAAAAAAAAAAAAAGGGATTGGAGGGAAGCCGCCCCTTAGAAACCCAAGCATGAGCTTGCTTGGCTGGTGCCTGGAGCCGGCCCTAGTGAGCAGAATCTCATTCCGGCAACTCACATGGTCTGGAGCATAGTTTGTGCACAGACCTTGGTGGTGGTACTCTTTATCTATGAGTGAGAGTCTGGGGGAAGGTACTTCTAACTTCTATAGCACTTTTCATCTGAGGATCTCAACGCATTGTAAAAATAATAGCTGAATATCACAATGCCTCTGGGAATGCAACACAGCAATTCTTTAGCAACACTATACAACTATACAAGAAGTGAAGAGAAATATTATAACAAATTGAGTCTGCAAATTTAGATTTATAGATTCCCTACTTTCACTCAGGCAGAGAGAAGATTTGAATCTACACCTCCTCCCTCCCAGATGAGTGCCTCAATCATGGGTGGCGTGTGAAACCCCCTTTCAGGGAGGTTGGCCCCTGGCACCGCCCTTTCCACCTGAGGTCCCAAACCTCCCCTGCCCTTCCATCCCCACCTCTGCAGAAGCCCCGAGCCCCCATCACGGATGGAGGAGCCCTACCCTAGCCAGCCTGAGTCCTGGCCCTGCCGCTGGCTGCCCTGAGTCCTGGGCTGCCAGTTGGCTGGCCCTAGCACCAGCACCAGCATGCACCTGCTTTGGGAGAGGGGCTGAGCAAGGTCAGGAAGAGGAGTAAGCAGCCTGGGCTGGGGCAATGTGGGAAGAGCAGGACCCAGTAGGGAGACTCGGGGTGGATTGTGGCTGGGACCACACCTGGCTGTTTGGGGAGGCTTTGCCTCCCCTGGCCTGTGATACCCGCTGCCCCTGGCCTCAATCAGCAGGCTATAGAGTCGTTCTCTCACACTTGGATATTAATATTTATATGTAACCCCCTCCTCTCTTCCTTCCTGGGTTACCCAGGAGCAGGAAAAACTCACCTGTGTGCAGGATACCTGATATCGTTTACAGTAAAGGAGATCCTGAGTATCCCTATGGTGATGCTGGCTGGGTGTGAATCCTCTATCCACTCCTCTTCCACAGTCCTTTTACTTACAAGGAAATGAATTTCCAACTGGTTGGGACATGTATACACACACTGGCCTGCCATGCAACCTCCAGGAATAAACCTAAGCTAAAGTACCACTCCCTGTACAACCAATATACTCTTAGATTAGAGATAACACATCTTTACTTAACCACTCAGAAATATATGGCATAACAGATTGAGATTAATTAATATGTCATAACCACTTCAAGTAGGGAGCACTTCAGTAAATCAATAAATGCAGTATACAGTAGTAAATAAAATGTAATCAACTTACATTTACCTCACCACCAATTCCCCCAGCCCCGAGTGTGCACTTCTCTTAATTTCAAAGTTCTAGATGCTTTTGTGGGGATGCTTGAAGATCATGAAGCCAGGGACAGCATCCTGTTCGTCCGGTAAAGTAATGCAGCCAAATCAGCAATGAACAGCGATTCTAACTTGGAATCATTCCAAGCTGCGCAAGCCCTCTGAAGAAGGGAGTTGTTATAACTGGAGATCAGTAACCTCAGATCCTGGTAAGACAATAAAACCACTTCTTCTCTTCTTAAACTCAGGGAAATCCCTTAAAGTCTCTATGCTATCCCCATTCCCCTGGAAGCACTTTCTCTAACAAAAAAGGTGTTTCTCACACTGTTTTCACTGCATGCTAACTTCAGGCAATTGTGGTCACAGCCACAATCTCTGCCCTGGATCCAATGAAGCCCAGCAATAGCCTCCTTGGTGTCTCAGTTGGTCAAAGCCCAAGCAGTTTCTCAGCAGCAGCATCGGGCTTTCTGGCAACATCTTAGCAGCAGTGTCTGGCTTGGACAGACTCCACAAAGCAATCTCCTGTCCCCTGCCAAGGGGACCAGTAACACAGTTTCATCTCCCAAGTCAGAACAGAGGACAGCAGAAGCTGGCTGATATCCCGTTTGCACGCAGCTTAGACAAGACTCTGTCACTCAGTATCTAGAGAGGCCACTCATCTGGTTTTATGTCGGATGGTGCTCTTTTTGGCTGGTTTGCCCATCCAATACTGGGACAAAACTAGATCTGGTTTTGTCCAGTATCAGATAGGGAATGTCATTTGGAAGAGTGCACTGCTTTGTCCCCACTGGTGTGACCTCACACCAGCACGGGTGGGGTCATGCAGGCAGGGTCAGGGTCACATAGGTAGTGTAGGGCCTATGCCATTCCCGAAAGTGCCAGAATGTCCAGTATTCTTGGAATGCATGAGTGAAAACCTTATCAACAGCTAGTTTCTTTTCTTTTTTTAAGCGTCCCCCCCCCACTAAATGGAGCCCACCACCTGCTGCCTCTGCATCCAAAATGAGGCTTCCCTCACCCTCTTTTCCACAAGGCATCCCAGGAGTTTTAGTCTCCAAGGCTGGATTGCAGCATGCAGGATCTTCTTGACTGGAAAACCCTGAATTAAGTTCAGAGGACCCTCTAATATGGGGTGGCTACATATACAAAGTGGAACAAGCTTCTACAGGAGAAATTGAGAGCAGACTAACCTATAACTTAGTGGTTAGGATGTTTGGGGTGGTGGGGAGGAGAGAGCTGAGTTCAAGTCCCTGCTTCAGAGTGGGATTCAAACCAAGGTCTCCCACAGCTCAGACAAGTGACCTAACCTTTGTTGTGAAAGTAATGAGGGGGAAAACACACATAGTTTTCTGAATTTTTCCAAGTTGATGACAAATTCCAAATATTTTTGGAACTGAATCTAATATTTGTTCTATTTTTTTGGTTTGCTAGCTGAACCAAAAAATCAATTATTCATCCAGCTCTACTCACGACTAAAAATAATCTCTTCAGAGCAGGTTGAAATTTATTGGCAATGGGGTGCAAAACAGTCTAGGGATGCCTGCATTGCTGTTGCCATGTTACAGGTCTTCTGTGAGTAATGAGAAGCATTTGGTCTCTAGGGCTGTTAAGCTATCATCTATTATTAGCATTAAATTCACTTTAAAATAAATTCCCTTCTGTAGTCCCAATATCCATTAGAAATCCCTAGGCAGTCTTCACATGAGGTGTGTTGGGATAGGGCATAGGAGGGAAATTAAAAATAAGACACTCTTGAGGACTTAACTCCTAAAATAGCAGCTATTGATAACACCACAACTGAGTCTGACCCTTGATCAATTGGCTTGATCAATAGAGAGTTGAGGAAATCCTGATTGTTTCATCAGCACAAAACCACGGGAGAGCAGCTCCTGAATAACCCAACACAATATAAATATTTTCTTTCTAATGCAAAATCATAGTTTTAAACTGCAACAGCAGCATTAGAGCCTCTCATCAGCTTGAACTCCCAGATTCTGCATTCCCTGGGCTCCCAGCTCCTCCCTGGTTACTCACCAATCAGGCAGCTGAGTATAGGATACCAGTGCTTCCAGGCTCTGGGACCCCTGGTTGATTGTCTGGTAGGCTGCTAAGGCTCTCAGACTCCATGCCACCTGGCTGCCCATGTAGTGGACTAGCTGCCTCCCAGGCTATCAAGGTCAGGAGCTAGTGAGCGGGTCAGAAATATTTGAAAAATTCTGTTTTGGGTCTTTCAAAATGGATTTTTTTTCAAACATTTCTGTTCTGTAGGAAATGTTGCATTTCTGACTCGTCAAAGCACAGGATGGATTACCATTGGTGATATTGAAATGCTAGTCATGATTCTGGCCCTTACTCCCCTGGCTCATGAAGCTGTACACTGGCCACCTCAACAGAACCAAGTAAAGATTCAGCTATGGCTCAGCCTGTGTAGAATGGCTGCTAAAATTGCTTTTGGTAGATTGAAGGGATACTGGTGATGTTTACTCACTAGATTGGGATCTCTGTGAGAAAAATAATCCCAGTGGTTATAGCTGCCTGTTGTGTCTTCCATAATATCTGTGAGGCAGAATTGGAAAAGCTGCTGCCAGGGTGAAAGGGCTGTCTGCTGACTTTGAACAGCCAGACACAAGGCCTATTACAAGAGCCCATCGTGGAGCTATGTGGTTGAAGGAGGCTTTGAAACAGTACTCTAATGGTCAACCCCCGTAGTGTTCTGTACTGGGATGTTCTCTGGGCATGGAGCTTTGTGTGCTTCTAAAAACTGTGTCATGTCAGTGATAAATATGACTGGGTGTTTTCCTGAAGTCATAAGTTCTGTGGTGCTTGGTGTGCATTTACAAGTATTGTTTGCTTTAACAACCAGTATGCAGTCTGAAATGTTTGCAGTGAGCTAATAAAGATGATTTGATTTTCCAAAAATAGAACTTGTACTGGGTGAAAAAAAAACTGTGCAGAAAATCAATGTGCAAAAAAGCTCCACAGGCAATGTTATACAAACTTTTAACATAACAGCATGAAAATTTAAAATTAGAAAGTAAACAATTCAGTCCATTTCAGTACAAATGTAGTCCATTGTGGTACACATACACCAACAGTGTTTCTCACAAGTCAATGTATATGAAGCTGTGGTTTTCCTTGCTGTCTCCCAACATGGAGTGGCAGGTATAATGAAAAATGTGCCCCGTGATGCCACATAGTATGTTGTAGGGTGTGTGGAGCAGCAATCATGGAGTTTTCCAAGGACTGCAAAGGGTGGAGAGTCTGGGATTTTGGACCAGTATACCTGCAGCATTTGGGTTTGCAGTCTGAGAAGACCCATCATGTCCTGCTGCATTTCTCACTTCTTGTCTAACTGGGACTGGTAGGCCTTTTTCCTGTCCTCTCTGTCTTTCTCTATGCTGTCAGTCATATTGACTCTTCAAACTATTTGTTCATGGTCTGATGCAGCACTGGCTTGCAGGATCTCATTGAACATCTCCTCTCTAGTCCTCTTCTTTCTCCTCCTCATGAGGGTCAGGTATTCTGTGAGTGTGTGGGGCGGGGGAGGGGAAAGGGGACAGGGGGATGGCACCCCCTCAAGGCCACCACATCAGAAGCTACTGATAAAAACAGACAGATGTACCATTGGATTTACAGTCAAAGGAAAAGATAAGTTTCAAAACTTCCTTCCCTTATTCCAATCAACACTTTTAGTAAGAAATGCTTATTCACACCTCAGCTTTGGAGTGCTTCAGCATAGCACCACTCTCCAGCCCTAACTATGGTGAGTCTGGCCTGCCAGGGGCAAGTTGGAAGGGGAGTGGATTTTCTATTGCATGAAGCTATAAAATTTTAATCCCAACTCCACAGGTATGAGTACAAGGCAATGGCACTGAATACTGGCACTATTTTCCACAGGTGGTGATGATAACTGATAGGTTATTAGCTGGTGGTTTTAGCTGATATAACACTCCTCAGGATCACAAAGGCACAGTTGTTACAGGTATGTCCCAAAGTCTTCTGAGCCCATATGCTACTAGCCTGCTTACAGCAATGGTGCCAGCCAAACTCATTGCGGAGAGGCATGGGAAAGTGTCCTACTGCAGTGGAAGAACTAAGGCTGCCACTCCTAGAAACCTTCAGAGAGGGTTGCAGAGTACCTCCATGAAAGTTTCATCAAGATCTCTCAGGAGAATAAAAGGGAATAAAGGAGGATAAAATCCTCTGCACATAAACAAAGCCCTCTGTCTGCCCCGCCACCCGTCCCAATCCACCAGGGGAAAGAAAAGCAGATAACTCTGTTTTCTGTTTGTGGTCCTCAACCTTGTCTCATACATGTAAAACAATGAAAAGTCAAAACCTTTGTCTTGTTAACTTGGGGATGGGCTGGGTGTCATCTTTACATGTAAAAAATGTAAGGAAAAAAATGCATCCACTCACTTACCTGAGTTCCCTTCCCCTTCATCAGGCTCATCCGTGCTTCTCTGGCACGGCTGGCTAGACCATAGTGGAGTCTCAAATGTTGGCTGAAGTCCCCTGCCATGTCTCTTTCTTCATCTTCCTTGCTGTCCATGGCAGGGGTTTCTGTCTCAGCATGCAATTTGATCTATTATTGCACTCCCTGGCCTTGTGGTATCTCTGGTGAAGTTCCTTCGCTTTCATGCGGCATTGCTGTCATTTCCCTTTGCCTGAATCAACCATGCAATCTGATTGTAAATGTCCACTTATCTATAGCTGGTCCATAGCTATGCTTGTACAGAATCTTCTCCCCCCAGGCCCAGGAAATCCAGTACATCCTGTCTACTCCAGGAAGGAGTGTGTCTAGTGTATAGAGCTGGCATGGTCAATAGGGCAGTTGCACACAATAAATGTGAGCTGCTAAGTGTGCTTCCCAAGGTAGGCAATCAGGAAAAGGCATTTAAAAATATGCAAGAGTGTTTAAAGATTGGGAAGGGTGGCTTTCAGTCTCTGTGACCCGTGGGTTTAAAATTGTTATCAGAGCCATCATTGTCACAGGGAATGGGGCATTGTGAGACAGCTGCCAGAGCACTGTTAGGGTCAATACATGTCAAGCAATGTCTACACTCACACTCTATCCACCTCAGTAGGTCGACCAGGGCTCTACTCCATTCAGGTAAGTGATTTTACTGTGTTGCTGTTGTGACGTTGTGCAGTCTATATGGTTTTATAAAAACATGATAATAAGTGAATATAATGTAACTGGGATAGTTTTAGAAAAATATGGTAAAAAGTGAACATAACGTAACTGGGATATGCTTCATGCAAAAGATCTCTTGTAAGGTATCATTACAAAGCTCATAATCTACTGAGTGTGATCATCCTATTTGTAGAAATGTACCACTCTTGTATCTAAAACTAGAAATATAAAACATAACTCTGAGGGCCTATTGTAATTATGTAAAGTGTGGGCCACTAAGGATGGTTTGGAATCTTGATGACTCCCATTGTCTGCAGATGGCTGTATTTAACTGTGAGTCTTCCTGTATATGTGTGTGCTGGCAAGTGAGTAATGAAGTCTTGCAGTGACATGTGAGCATGTCACCTGAACTGGAACCCATCTTTAACCTGGTGCTTTTCCAGTGAGGGGGTGGAAACCCAGAGGGACAAAGGGTTCCCGCCTTATGCAAAAGATATATAAAGGGGTGGAAGAGAACAAGGGAGGAGAGGAGCCATCATGAAGAATCCCCTAGCTATCACCTGAGCTGCAACAAGAGCTGTACCAGGGGAAAGAATTGTGCCCAGGCCTGGAAGGTGTCCAGTCTGAGAAAAACTTACTGAAGCATCTCTGATGGTGAGATTATCTGTATTCAGTTTGATTAGGCATAGATTTGCGCATTTTATTTTATTTTACTTGGTGACTTATTTTGTTCTGTCTGTTACTACTTGGAACCACTTAAATCCTATTTTCTGTATTTAATAAAATCACTTTTTATTTAGTAATTTACTCAGAGTATGTATTAATACCTGGGGGAGCAAACAGCTGTGCATATCTCTCTATCAGTGTTATAGAGGGCGAACAATTTATGAGTTTGCCCTGCATAAGCTTTATGCAGGGTAAAACGGATTTTTCTGGGTTTAGACCCCATTGGGAGTTGGGCATCTGAGTGCTAAAGACAAACACACTACTGTGAGCTGTTTTCAGGTAAACTTGCAGCTTTGGGACAAATGATTCAGACCCTGGGTCTGTGTCTGGAGCCAGACGGGAGTGTCTGGCTCAGCAAGACAGGGTGCTGGAGTCCTGAGCTGGCAGGGAAAACAGAAGCAGGGTTAGTCTTTGCACATCATGTGGCAGCTCCCAAGGGGTTTCTGTGATCCAACCCGTCACAGTGGCGTAGTCGAGCAGGGTCTGTGCACAGCTGATTGCTTTGAGATACTGGTAGTGATTTTAAGTGAGTTTTAAGTGTGGTGGCTGGAGAACAGAGAAAGTGGTTACTGGTTTGTTATTTTCTGTTTGCTTATTTCGGGAAAGGGAAGTAGGGACAGTAAAGGAAGCAAAATAAGTAAAAATGAAGATCAAAAGAAGCTAAAACTACACAAGTTGCAAATTGCCGAGAAAGACTGAACACTGGGCGCTGGGGATGTCTCTGTTAACTAAGAAGCCCCTGAGCTGAGTGCATCTCAGTTTCAGTGAACTGCAGATGGGTGTGGCCCAACCTCTGTCTGTGCTGAAGCTGACTGGAGTGTCTAACCTAGCAAGACAGGAGGGGAGGGGTGCCTGTTCTGCCAGGAGGGTGTTCTCTGTGGTATCCCAGCTCATCGAGTGATGGTGTCAAGGGAAGACAAATGGAAATTGATGTACAATTTGCCTGGGAAAAGGCTGACCTGGAAAAAGAAAAGGCTGCCCACCAGCCTGGACTTAAGAGACAAAGCAAGTAAGACCCAGAAGCATGACCTGGCTGTAATGGAGTGGAAGAGGTGCACAGAGACATGTATCCTGGAGCTGGAAGTTGGGGTCCTGGTGACTGCTGCGGTGGGAACAAACCCCAAGGACTCTAGCTGGAAGCAAGGCCAACCTGAGTGAAAGGAGGGGATTTTGCTGGCCAGCTAAAGGTCTCTTATAGCTGGTAGCTGTGAGCCTACAGCTGGATCAGGGTCTCTTTCCCTTTTGGGGGATACAGGAGTGTCTGCCCCATAGGGGAGCCCAAAAACGAATTTTAGGTATACTGCCTCTGCCATGGTCAGTGTCCAAGTCTCTGGCAGTAAGTTCAGGAGGAGGGTGTGACGCCGTCACAGCTGTAATGGAGTTTTTATGTCCACCAGAGACAAAACTGAATGTAAACATATGCACAAATAGATCAATGAAAGTTACTTACATTAATCTAACTTAGTAGTGCAGACCAGGCCATGGATTTCAGTTTTATCCTCTATGTTGTCTCTGCACACATGCAGGACACCTTAGGCCTGATCTACACTTAAAAGTTAGGTTGACATACCTACAGAGCTCAGAGGTGTGAAAAAATTCACATCCTGAGTGCTGAAGCTATATCAACCTCTGTTATAGACAGGGCCAGCTTTAGGCCGATTCCCCTGATTCCCCCGAATCGGACCCAGTGTCTAAGAGGGCCCCGCACCTAAGAGGGCCCTGCGCCCTAAAGAAGAGCACCTAACTTAGGCACCTTTGAAATTCTTTTACTCACTCAGCAGCGGTCCGGGTCTTCGGCGGCACTTCGGCGGCAGGTCCTTCACTCGCTCTGGGTCTTCGCCTGCATTTTGGCGGCGGGTCCTTCAGTGCCACAGAAGACCTGGAGCGAGTGAAGGACCTGCACCGAAGTGCTGCCGAAGACCCGGACTGCTGCTGGGTATTCGAATCGGGCCCCGCACTTCCTAAAGCCGACCTTGGTTATAGACGCAGCTAGGTCTATGGAAGAATGATTCCATTGAACTAGCTACTGTTGCTCAGGGAGGCGGAATTCCTACAGTGATGGAAAACCCCTTTCTATTGCTATAGGAAATGTCTACACTAAAGCGCTACAGCAGCATATCCATGGTTTTGTAGCTGTGCCACTCTCGCACCCATAGTGTAGACATGGCCTTAGTCAGAAGGGTCCCGAGACATCTAGAAGAGGGAAGTGGTAGTTACTAGACATGCTCAGGAACTGTTTCCAAAGTTATAGAGAGAGTGTCCATTAAAGGCAAGCAATCTTGCAAGTTCCACACATGTACCATCTGAGAGCACCTCACAATATATTTCAGTAACAATACCTCGTAACTTCACATACAATCCAACAGGATATTATTGTTCAACAAATCAAGACTTGCAAAATGATATCTCACAAGCCATACTTAATCATAATCACAGTGGTGAATATGGAGGTTCCAGGGTGCTACTTTGAGGTACAGAATTTCACCCCTCCATCATCTCTTTTGGAAGACTGGTCCCCCCCACCCTCTACAGCTAACATCGATATGCCATGTGACAATCCTCTTCCATTCATCTTCTTTCATGAGGCTGATTCTGCTCCTTGTTTCTGCCCTCCCTCTCCCCTTGCTGGATGAGTGGCCTCCCATGCCTTTGGCACATTAGATGTCCAGTTACAGAATTGTTTAACACATACGTCTTTCTATTTTTGGGGTCCTGATGGGGTGAAACTGTTATGGTGGATAAAGTTGTGAATTTCCATACTTTCATATGTTTTGGTTTCTTTTAAGTTTAATGTTAACTCGGACTTTCCTGGTTTTCTCATGGCTGCTTGTTTTAATAACTACAATGTTTGGATAAGATTTTTTTTTAAATGTTAAAAGATACTGTCAACTTTAATTTCTTTTTTATTTTTCAAATAATCTAGATTTCAAATAGTTTAAGGTGCTGCACCTCCCCTTGAATCCTCCTGTCAAGCTTGCTTGGCTTACAACTACACAACTACACAAACTCAGGAAAGTGATTTACTTGCTATACGGGGGAAACAATGAAACTAGATTTGTGCAAAGTATAGTAAAGTGCACAAAGTAAAAAAAAAATGGAGATTTTTTTTCTGTAATCTTTGTTCTAGTGATTTTAGGTTTTCTCCACTGTTTGTTTAAAAAGTTTATTTAAAAAAGCCCATTTCACACTGTACTTCAGGTTACTGTTATTTATATAACTCTATAGTCAGTTGCCACTGGTTAGAACCTGAGAAGGTATGAAATGGTTGCAGAAGTCACTATTTATATTAAGTAAGCTGAACTATTTTGTTCAGAACCATAGCAAACTGCTGTTTCATGAATGATATGGGTAATTAGTCATCTTTCTAAATCTGTTAACATTAGAAAGATGACTCCAATTAGAGTAACTCAATTAAAACTACATTTTCTAAAGAGAACAGTTCACAGGTGAAATGTATTTCTTTGTGGAAATTAGAATCACTGCTTGGGGGTGGAAAATGGGGAAAGGAACAACAGTATGACCAGGGCTGGCTCCAGCATTTCTGCTGCCCCAAGCAAAAAAAAAAAAAGCCGCGATCGGCGGCGGCAATTGGAAAAAAAAAAAAGCAGCGATTGGCGGTGGCAGTTCAGCGGCAGGTCCTTCTCTCCTAGAGGGAGTGAGGGACCTGCCACCCCCGAATTGCCGCAGATGCCGCCCCTCTCCCTTGGCCGCCCCAAGTACCTGCTTGTTAAGCTGGTGCCTGGAGCCGGCCCTGGTATGACAGTCAGGTTGCAAATTAATGCCACTCCAAGTGCCAATTTATTTTCTTTCTTGCCGTAATTTTGAATGGTGCTGTGTAAATGTCTGTCTAATAATGACTGACATTTACATACTACTTTTCAACCAAAGATGCCAAACTGCGAATCTGTCAGACTGAGTTGCAAACTCTCTATAAAAATATGTGCATATGCTCAGCTGACATGAAAGTTAAAAGTACATATCACTATGTTAAAGGAAAATGAGCAATTTAAAACAATCACTGTTCAGAATATTTTTCAGCATTATTTTACTATTATTAAATGTAACACCTAAAATCACTGCACAGACCAGTGCACTACACAGCTACAGCTGATGTTACAATTATTGTGATAGCTCCAGCAACACTACATAACAATTTGGGGAAGGAAAAGGGTGACCTTCATGCCTTGATTTTACTGAATTTAATAAAATTGTCCACATATTAATATGGACATCTTTTGTCATTATTTTAGAAGATATTTTACACAACTCCTGTTTACTTCTGGTCACTGAAGATCTTGTGGCACATTGATTTTATTTTCAGCTCTGTTACTAACTCACTGTGGGCTTTGGGTGAACATAACCTCTCTTTCCCTAAACTTCCTTATCTAGCACTTACTTATATAACACTTTCTGTCTGAGGATCTCAGAGCAATTTACAAAAGAGTTAAGCATTACTGTAGGTTTCACAATAGAAAGAACTCTGGTTTCCTGGCCAAATTCCTATGGGGGTAATTAATAATTAGCTTATATATAGCACTTCTTATCAGATGTTTGAAGTGCTTTATTAATGAAGGTAAATAGCTCAATTTTTCCAATGGGGAAATTGGGACACAGAAGTAGAGTGATTTTTCCAGGGTTACAGAGCAGCTCATGGGCAGAACCAGGAATAGAATCTAGTCTCATGACTTCCAGTCTGGTGTCCTATCCAGTGGAACATTCTGCCTTCCAGAATTATATAAGAAGATAAAAGCTAACATACTGGGTCAGACCATGGTCCATCTTGTCCAGTATCCTTTCTCTGACAGTAGCCCATATTGGAGCTTCAGGGGGAGTGTACAGATCCGGGCAATTATGGAATGATCCTCTGCTGTCTTCCACTTCAAGCTTCTGGTAGTCAGAGATTTCGGGTTGCCCGAGCATGGGGTTATGTCCCTGATCATATTGGCTTATAGCCATTGATGGACCTATCCTCCATTAACTTATCCAGTCCTTTTTTGAACCCAATTATACTTTTGGCCTTCAAAACATCCCATGGCAATGAGTTCCACAAGTTTGTTGTGGATTGTGTGAAAAAGTACTTCCTCTTGTTTGTATTATTTATTTCATCGGGTGACCCCTGATTTTTGTATTTTAAGAAAGGGTAAATAACACTTCTCTATTCACTTTTTCCACACCATTCATGATTTTATAGACCTCTATTGAATGCCCCCTTAGTCATCTCTTTTCTAAGATGAACAGTTCTAATATTTTTTTAGTCTCTTCTCTTATGGAAGCCGTTTATCATCTTTGTTGCCTTTCTCTGTTCCACAATATCATTTTTGAGATAGGGTGACTAGAACTGGACAACAGTATTCAAGGTATGGACTCACCATGAATTTATATACTGGCATTGTGATATTTTCTGTATTATTTTTTATCCCTTTCCTAATACTTTTAAACATACTGTTAGCCTTTTCGACCATGGCTGCACATTGAGCAGAAGTTTTCAGAGTACTATCCATGGTGACTCCAAGATCTTTCTTGGATGATAACAGCTAATCTAGACCCCCATCATTATATATGTGTAGTTGGGATTATTTTTCCAATGTGCAATTACATTTCTGTTTGTGTAAATTCTCCCTTTTCCTTTCACTGGGTGAGATCTGTCTAACTAGATACTTTTAAAGCTCCCATCACTGTAGTATCTGAGCCTCTCACAAATAATATGCATCCGAAGAAGTGGGCTGTAGTCCATGAAAGCTTATGCTCTAATAAATTTGTTAGTCTCTAAGGTGCCACAAGTACTCCTGTTCTTCTTTTTGCGGATACAGACTAACACGGCTGCTACTCTGAAACAAATAATATATTTATTCTCTCAACCCTTCTGTACAATAGGTAGTTTTTATCATCATCCTCATTTTGTAGGCAGGGAGCTGAGACACAGAAAAATTAAAGTCACAGAAGAAGTCTGTGGCAAATGCAGCAACCAAACCCCAATCTCCTTAGCCTCAATTCTGTTCTTTAAACACAAGGCCACACTTCCCTGAATTGTTATGTAGTGCTGTTGTAGCATCCCTATGGTTGTCACTTCAGCCATAGCTGCAGTTTTGTGGTCTACAAAGTGCCCCTAAGATATAAAAGATCCTCATTCTTCAAATGCTTACACACACACACACGGAATCACATTGATTTCAATGGGCTTACTTACATGTGCCAAGTGTTTGCAGAATTGGGGCTGTAACTCTGTCAAGCACTTCAAGGCTTGAGAAAGGATTATATAAGACAACAACTAAAAAAAGTCAATATAATAGTTATAGATGTATCAAGAAAATGTATTGAATAACAGTTAATAAATATTGTCATTATTCATATTGAATATAGATTGGAAGCTCTTTGAGGCAGGGGCTTGTGCAATATTGTGCACACCAATGCAAATAACAATTATTACTAGTATTTGAATATAAAACATAAGCTATTTATTTACAAAGAACTATTTATGTTCCAGAACTATTACAAGCTCAGCAATGGTCCACAGCAAGAGAAGGCCACTACAGTTGGAGACCAATCACATTTCTAGATTTCATGAATGTAAAAATCAAATGTGAAATATGGGCCATGCAGGAGTGTCTCAGGTGTATTATGCTTGTTCTCTGTATGGCTGCAGCAGTTAACTGCACTGTGTTGACATACTTAAAAAGGCTAAGGTAAACACATTGAATTGCATTGACAAAGCCAAGCCTAGAGCATATGGCAATTCCTTCTGAGTTTGTATCTTTTTCAATACCATGGACAGTGTGAAAAGTTTGATTCGTTATCTGAACCCTCCTGAAACCAGCATGGATTCAGGTCCTAGCAACACCCACGAACATCAGTCCCTGACCATTTGCAATTTGGGGCTGATGCTGTTGCACAGCCTTTACTCCATCTTCCTTACCCTTGGATATTCTACCTATCTCCAGCCTTATTTCTGTTGTCTTCCCTGTATGTCTGAGTGTGTGACGAGAATGGAATCCTGACTTCTTTCTCCTACTCTTTGCTACTGCTGAGTGTCTCCTCATAACAGTCTCCAAGGAAGCAGCTGGTTGTTTGTCCCAGCATCATGGGAGTTATCAGGTAAAGGCCATAGTAAAAAGGGTCGTTGGTGGTGAGCAAGAAAGCACCCTGACCTCCCCTCCCCCTCCCACACTGTTAATGTAGAAGCTGGGAAACATCTCTGCTCCTGCTGCACCAGCTTCAGCACTAATAAGGCAAAAACACAGATGTCCTGGGCACTCACTAGAATGCCTCATAATCATGCACATGGTTGCTAGGTTACCCTAGAATTATGGGGAATTTGTGGTCATTCTGGCTGTTGTGGCAGGAGATGTGTTTTTCAGCTCTGACTGATGGATGGGAGGGAGTCAAACTGCTTTCCATCTCCCAGCTGAGACCCTTATTGGATTTAGAGCAGAGATCTGTACTTACACAGCAGGTCTCCTGAATCTGCAAGTGGGGAGTATGGCCAACTGACACCTCATGAAGACTCTGGGAAAGAGAGCACCTGAAAGCAGGTTGTGGGGTCAAGCCACTTTCTTCCACCTGCTCAAAAAAGACAACACAGACTGATAAAGGGAGAGTTGCCAGAGGAAAATGATTTTTTTTAAGATTTGGATTCCTTAGAACCTGAACCTGAACCTGCAGGGTGGGTTTATTGCCTACCCCAGGGCATGAACTCTGCAGGATCCACCCTTTTGTCCACTCACACACTGACCCTTTCAGGTTTGCCAACACCTCCAAGCGCACAGATGCTAGCTAGTCTGAAAGGGGTTGAAGGTCATCATAGAATTCTGTTCCTTCCGGTGTTCTCTGGTACCTTGCAGCAAGCTAGCAAGTTAACCTGTATTGCTCTGTATTCAAACCACTAACAGGTGTCTTCTAGAAAGCCAGAATAGTACAATCTGTATAATGTTTGAGGTAGGGCCCTAGCAATAACAAACAGCTTTCCCATTAGATCTGTCTATTTATTATAGCTCATAGGCAGCTGCAGAGCAGAGGCAAGGAAATCTAATTATATGCCACCCAATAAAAATGTTAAATTAGCTCACACAGCCATTCATGTTATGGTCTATAGCACCCTCACTCTGTCCCACAGGGAGCAGAAAGAACTGGGTGTAACTGTGACATGACTCAGTAATTTCCATTTCAAATTAAAAGCTGTCTTCAGACTTCTGTAAAGTCTTATTTCTTATTTCGTTATCAGTGTTTATAGGTATTCAATAGTAAAACAAATAGCTTGGTAGTCACTTACATACATGACACCCCTTCTCCACTGACACAAAGCAAAAACAGTGCTCTCTCACATCCCTTCTAGAACAATTGTATAGTACTACTTTAGCTTGTCCTATTTTAATTCACACTGTGACAAACTACACCAGCTCATGTTTTCAAAATCATTCAATCTGTCCTTAATTCCAAAGCTGACATTGTCATGATTTGGAGGTGTAATTCAGACCAGTAAGAGGTTGTGTCACTGCTTGTCCTGTAAGGCTGAGTGTCTTAAATGCTTGGCTGCTGTGGCTCACAGCCCGGACACCAACAGACAGCAGACACATGTGTGGTTCCCTGAGTGTCTGTATGCTGTGCAGCCTGGTTCGGCACTCTGACCCCATCAGCCTGTCTACAGCCTCACCCTGATCTCCAGAACTCATTGGTTACCACTTGTCAAGTGACTCCAGCATAACCCTAGTCCCAAATTTTACCCAAAACATCTACCCTGAAATATCCAGCCCTCTCCTGGAACATTCAGAGGAGTAATAAGGCCTTGTGAAGGAGTAGAGAGATGGCTGCCAGATACAGCAGGGGTTAAAGAAAACCTGTGGGTTCTGCTAGTGCCATCCCATTATACCTGCAGCCAATGCCAGGCCTGGAAGGGAGAGAAAAGAAGGGAGCCTGGCTGAGTCAGGGGCTGACTGGCGAAGAAGCAGGAGCTCTCTGTGTGTCTGCCTGAAGGCATAGACGCAACTGGCCTGCCAACGAAGCCACTGGAAGCAAGTAAATCTTCCCCTGCCAAGGGGAATCTACCGCCAAGCCCCAACTGTGGGGAAACTGGACTAGCAGGGTTACGCCTCAAACCAAAGGACTTACATAGAGAGCAGCTCAGGGTATGTCTACACTACGAAATTAGGTCGAATTTATAGAAGCCGGTTTTATAGATATCGGTTTTATACAGTCGATTGTGTGTGTCCCCACATAAAATGCTCTAAGTGCATGAAGTCGGCGGACCGCGTCCACAGTACCAAGGCTAGCGTCGACTTCCGGAGTGTTGCACTGTGGGTAGCTATCCCACAGTTCCTGCAATCTCCGCCGCCCATTGGAATTCTGGGTTGAGATCCCAATGCCTGATGATACAAAACAGTGTCGCGGGGGGTTCAGGGCACATGTCGTCAGGCCCCTCCCCCTCCATCAGAGCAACGGCAGACAATCGATTCGCACCTTTTTACCTGGGTTACCTGTGCAGACAACATACCATGGCAAGTATGGAGCCCGCTCAGCTCAGCTCAGCTCACCGTCACCATGTGTCATCTGAGTGTCGGCAGACGTGGTACTGCATTGCTACACAGCAGCAGCCCCTTACCTTTTGGCAGTAGATGGTGTATTAAGATTGATATCCGTCATCGTCGTATTCCAGTTCAGTCAGAGGCACCTGGGCAGACATGCTTTGTCTCCTGGAGACTCAGTCCTGCCGGCAGTCCTATTGAACCGTCTTGATGATGATGGCTAGCAGTCGTAGTACAGTATCTTCTGCCAAGCACCCAGAAGATACCGAGGGCTATCAGTCATGCTGCACCATCTGCTGCCAGCTTAAGATGTAAAAAATAGATGTATTCATTTGCTTCCCCCTCCTTCCGTGAAATCAACGGCCTGTTAAACCCAGGGTTTTGAGTTCAATCTTTGGGGGGGCCATTCTGTGTGACAGTTGTTTGTGTTTCTCCCTGATGCACAGCCACCTTTCTTGATTTTAATTCCCTGTACCTGTACGCCACGTCGTCACTCGCCCCTCCCTCCTTCAGTCAGACAATAGCTTCGCGCCTTTTTTCAGACCAGACGCCATAGCACTGGGATCATGGAGCCCGCTCAGATCACTGCGGCAATTATGAGCACTATGCACACCACACACATTATCCTGGAGTATATGCAGAGCCAGAACATGCCAAAGCAAAACCAGGACCAGCCGATGAGGTGATTGCAGCGCGGCGACGAGAGTGATGAGGAAATTGACATGGACATAGCCCTCACACAAGGTACGGGCCACAGCAATGTGCAAATCATGGTGTTACTGGGGCAGGTTCATGCCGTGGAACGCCGATTCTGGGCCTGGGAAACAAGCACAGACTGGTGGGACCGCATCGTGTTGCAGGTGTGGGATGATTCCCAGTGGCTGTGAAACTTTCGCATGTGTAAGGGCACTTTCATGGAACTTTGTGACTTGCTTTCTGCTGCCCTGAAGCACCAGAATACCAGGATGAGAGCAGCCCTCACAGTTGAGAAGCGAGTGGCGATAGCCCTGTGGAAACTTGCAACGCCAGACAGCTACCAGTCAGTCGGGAATCAATTTGGAGTGGGCAAATCTACTGTGGGGGTTGCTGTGATCCAAGTTGCAAGGGCAATCAAAGACCTGCTGATATCAAGGGTAGTGACTCTGGGAAATGTGCAGGCCATAGTGGATGGCTTTGCTGCAATGGGATTCCCAAATTGTGGTGGGGCGATAGACGGAACCCATATCCCTATCTTGGCACCGGAGCACCAAGCCACCGAGTACATAAACCGCAAGGGGTACTTTTCAATGCTGCTGCAAGCCCTAGTGGATCACAAGGGACGTTTCACCAACATCAACATGGGATGGAAGGGAAAGGTACATGATGCTCGTGTCTTCAGGCACTCTGATCTGTTTCGAAAGCTGGAGGAAGGGACTTTCTTCCCAGACCAGAAAATAACCATTGGGGATGTTGAAATGCCTATCGTGATCCTTGGGGACCCAGCCTACCCCTTAATGCCATGACTCATGAAGCCATACACAGGCAGCCTGAACAGTAGTCAGGACCTGTTCAACTACAGGCTGAGCAAGTGCAGAATGGTGGTGGAATGTGCATTTGGACATTTAAAAGCGCGCTGGCGCAGCTTGCTGACTCACTCAGACCTCAGTGAAAACAATATCCCCATTGCTATTGATGCTTGCTGTGCGCTCCACAATATCTGTGAGAGTAAGGGGGAAACATTTATGGCGGGGTGGGAGGTTGAGGCAAATCGCTTGGCCACTGATTACGCACAGCCAGACATCAGGGCAGTTAGAAGAGTACAGCAGAGTGCGGTGCGCATCCGAGAAGCTTTGAAAACCAGTTTTGTGACTGGCCAGGCTATGGTGTGAAACTTCTGTTTGTTTCTCCTTGATGAACCCTCCGCCACCCAGCTCCCCCCCGTTCACTCTACTTCCCTGTAAACCAGCCACCCCACTCTCCCCTCCCCCCTTCGATCTGCCCCCTTGCAGAGGCAATAAAGTCATCGTTACTTCTCATTCATGCATTCTTTATTAATTCATCACACAACTAGGGGGATAATTGCCAAGGTAGCCTGGGATGGGTGGAGGAGGAGGGAAGGAAAAGGACACCTGCAGTTTAAAACTTTAAAACTTTAACACTTACTGAAGGCCAGCCTTCCGATGCTCGGACAATCATCTGGGGTGGAGTGACTGGGTGGCCGGAGGCTCCCCCACTGTGTTCTTGGGCGTCTGGGTGAGGAGGCAATGGGACTTGGGGAGGAGGGCTGTTGTTTACACAGGGGCTGTAGCGGTGGTCTCTGCTCCTGCTGCCTTTCCTGCAGCTCAGCCATACACTGGAGCATAACAGTTTGCTGCTCCAGCAGCCGGAGCATCGACTCTTGCCTTCTGTCTGCAAGCTGACGCCACCTATCATCTTCAGCCCACCACTTGCTCTGTTCAGGCCGTGATTCATCCCGCCACCTCTCCTCTTGTTCAAATTGTGCTTTTTTGCACTCTGACTTTGACTGCCTCCACGCATTCTGCTGTGCTTTTTCAGCATGGGAGGATATCTGGAGCTCCGTGAACATATCATCCCGAGTCTGCCGTTTTCTCCTTCTAATCTTCACTAGCCTCTGCGAAGGAGAAACATTTGCAGCTGGTGGAGGAGAAGGGAGAGGTGGTTAAAAAAGACACATTTTAGAGAACAATGGGTACACTCTTTCATGTTAAATTTTGCTGTTCACATTACACAGCACATGTGCTTTCGTTACAAAGTCACATTTTTCCTCTTATATTGAGGGCCTGCCGGTTTGATGTGAGAGATCACTCATGCAGTGCCAGGCAACAGAATTCGGCTTGCAGGCAGCCATGGTAAGCTACAGTCTTTTGGCTTTTTTAACCTTCATAACATGTGGGAATGGTTTCAAACAGCAGCGCCCTCATCTCCCATACCAAGCACCCGTTGGATTGGCCATTTAAAATGGGTTTGCAATGTAATAGGAGGGGCCGGGGTTTCCGGGTTAACATGCAGCACAAACCCAACTACCCCCCCCCACACACACCCAATTCTCTGGGATGATCACTTCACCCCTCCCCCCACCGCGTGGCTAACAGCGGGGAACATTTCTGTTCAGCCGAGCAGGAACGGGCACCTCTGAATGTCCCCTTAATAAAATCACCCCATTTCAACCAGGTGACCGTGAATGATATCACTCTCCTGAGGATAACAAAGAGAGATAAGGAATGGATGTTGTCTGAATGCCAGCGAACACCGGGACCATACGCTGCCATGCTTTGTTATGCAATGATTCCAGACTACGTGCTACTGGCCTGGCATGGTAAAGTGTCCTACCATGGCAGACGGGATAAGGCAGCCCTCCCCAGAAACCTTTTCCAAAGGCTTTGGGAGTACATCAAGGAGAGCTTTTTGGAGATGTCCCTGGAGGATTTCCGTTCCATCCCCATACACGTTAACAGACTTTTCCAGTAGCTGTACTGGCCACGATTGCCAGGGCAAATTAATCATTAATCATTAAACACTCTTGCTTTTAAATGATGTGTAATATTTACAAAGGTATCCTCACCAGAGTTCCCTTGTGTGCCCTCAGGGTCTGGGAGCACGCCTTGGGTGAGTTCGCGGGTTACTGGTTCCAGGTCCAGGGTCATAAACATATCCTGGCTGTTGGGGAAACCGGTTTCTCCGCTTCTTTGCTGTGAGCTATCTTCATTGTCTTCATCATCATAATCTTCCGCGTACCCCGAACCCGCTTCCCTGTTGCGTGTTTCTCCATTGATGGAGTCAAAGCACATGGTTGGAGAAATGGTGGCTGCACCCTCTAGAATGGCATGCAGCTCCACGTAGAAGCGGCATGTTTGGGGTTCTGCCCCAGACCTTCTGTTTGCCTCTCTGGCTTTGTGGAAGGCTTGCCTTTGCTCCTTAATTTTCACGCGGCACTGCTGTGCGTCCCTGTTATGGCCTCTATCCTTCATGGCCTTTGAGACCTTTTCTAATATTTTGCCATTTCGTTTACTGCTAAGGAGTTCAGCTAGCACTGATTCATCTCCCCATATGGCGAGCAGATCCCGTACCTCCTGTTCGGTCCATGCTGGAGCTCTTTTGTGATCCTGGGACTCCATCATGGTTATCTGTGCTGATGAGCTCTGCGTGGTCACCTGTGCTCTCCACGCTGGGCAAACAGGAAATGAAATTCAAAAGTTTGCGAGGCTTTTCCTATCTACCTTGTCAGTGCATCTGAGTTGATAGTGCTGTCCAGAGCAGTCACAATGAAGCACTGTGGAATAGCTCCCGGAGGCCAATAACGTCGAATTCCGTCCACACTACCCCAAATCCGACCTGCAAAGGCCGATTTTAGCGCTAATCCCCTCATCAGAGGTGAAGTAAAGAAACCGGTTTAAAGGGCCATTTAAGTTGAAAGAAAGGGCTTCGTTGTGTGGACGTGTCCATGCTTAATTCGATTTAACACTGCTAAAGTCGATCTAAACTCATAGTGTAGACCAGGCCTCAGACAACAGGTCCTTAGAGCGCCCCCCTCATGGCTGGGAGCAAGATCCATCTCCCCTGTTTAGGGGTGAAAGTGGCCTAGGACTCTGAGCCAGGACCTGAGGGAAAGGAGGGCAGTTCTCCCTCTCCTGCCCCTAACCAACGATCTAGCCACTAGGCTGCCTGGCCACTGAAGGCCCTATCACAAATGGTGGAGAACACAGGTATCAACCCCACTCCCCGCTGAAGGGAGTTAAAACAAAAAAACAAAAAAAGAGAGAGAGAGAGAAAGGGAGAAGAAGCCCCAGGCCAAGCCCTTGAATGGAGATGGAACAGCTGCTGAAATGGATAGCAGATGGCTACAAAGCAGCTAATTCGTGAATTGGCAGCCCAGCAGCAGCAGCAGCAACAGTAGCTGGTCCAACAGGTGGTCTCCCTTTTGCAAGCCACTGCCCCAGAAGAGCTGCCTAGCCTTTCTGGCTTGCCAAAATGGGACCTGACAATGATCCTGAGGCCTTCTTAGAGACTTTTGAGTGGGTGGCCATAGTAGCCCAGTGATTCCAAGACCAATGGCCTGCAGTGCTGGCCCCATACTTAACTGGAGTAGCACAGATTGCATACCGCACTTTAGACCCCACCGCTGCCCAGGACTATGCCCAGGTCAAGGCAGCAATCCTTAACTCCCTAGATATCACAGAGAAAATGTTCCAGCAACGCTTGCAGGGGGAGTGGTACCCGCCGGGAGCCTGACCCCTCCTGGTCGCCCAGAAGCTGCGTTACTTGTGCTGGAGATGGTTCAGACCAGAAGCAAAGACAGGGATGCAGGTTGCTGAATGGGATCTACTAGAGCAGTTTGTCCAGATCCTGCCCCCTGGGGGAAGAGAGTGGGTGTTGTGGCATCACCCTGACACCATGATGGAGGCCATTCCGCTCATGGAGAACTATCTAGCTGTCAAGTTCCCCAGGATGACAACCCCTTCGGGGTTGGCTGGAACCAACAGTTCCATGCCCATGAAGGATGAAACCACCCATGGACCCCCGGATCATGAGGAATGTTGGCCTCCGCTCCCCCTACCAGAACTCCGGAGGGCTAGAGGATCTAGAGGTGGCAGGGCCCCCCAATCCAGAGGCCCAGAGCTGGATACCTGCCCCGCAGTTTAAGAGACCACAGTCCCATCAGCAGCTCAGCCAGGGCCCTTGCTCGTCCCAGACCTCGGCGAGGCCCATTGCGACCTGATCACTCGGGTACCCAGGCAGGAAACCCCTCATACCACCCAAGAGCAGGACCGGTATTTCACGTGTGGCTGTTCTGGGCACTGGTCCAGAGACTGCCCCTACGTAGAATGTAGCTTTGGGAAGATATGGACTCCCCAGGCATGAGCGTGCCCTGGGGACCCAGCAAAGCTGACCATCTTGCTGTGGGTAAATGAGAAAGAAGTAATGGAACTTGTAGACTCAGGGTGTGCCCATATTCTGGTATGAAGTACAGTAGTGCCTAATCCCAGCCCAACTCAGGGCACCATCATGTTGCAGTGTGTGCATGGGGACTTGAGGGCCTACCCCTGCACAGAAGTGACTTTAACCATAGGGAAACGTGAAAAGCCCCTGATGGTCACTCTGGCCCTGACACTGGCCTACCCGGTTATTTTAGGCTGGAACTGGACTATTTGGGGGGATTTTTAGCGGATCTGGTGGGGTCCCCTGTGACGGGTTGGATCACAGAAACCCCCTTAGGAGCTGCCACCTGATGTGCAAAGACTACCCCTGCTTCTGTTTTCCCTGCCAGCTCAGGACTCCAGCACCCTGTCTTGCTGAGCCAGACACTCCCGTCTGGCTCCAGACACAGATCCAGGGTCTGAATCACTTGTCCCAAAGCTGCAAGTTTACCTGAAAACAGCTTACAGAAGTGCGCTTGTCTTTAGCACTCAGATGCCCAACTCCCAATGGGGTCTAAACCCAAATAAATCCATTTTACCCTGCATAAAGCTTATGCAGGGCAAACTCATAAATTGTTCGCCCTCTATGACACTGATAGAGAGATATGCACAGCTGTTTGCTCCCTCAGGTATTAATACATACTCTGAGTGAATTACTAAATAGAAAGTGATTTTATTAAATACAGACAGTAGGATTTAAGTGGTTCAAAGTAGTAACAGACAGAACAAAGTAAGTCACCAAGCAAAATAAAATAAAATGCACAAATCTATGCCTAATCAAACTGAATACAGATAATCTCACCCTCAGAGATGCTTCAGTAAGTTTTTTCTCAGACTGGACACCTTCCAGGCCTGGGCACAATTCTTTCCCCTGGTACAGCTCTTGTTGCAGCTCAGGTGGTAGCTAGGGGATTCTTCATGATGGCTCCTCTCCCTCTCTGTTCTCTTCCCCCCTTTATATATCTTTTGCATAAGGCAGGAACCCTTTGTCCCTCTGGGTTTCCACCCCCCCCTCACTGGAAAAGCACCAGGTTAAAGATGGGTTCCAGTTCACATGTCACTGCAAGACTTCATTACTCACTTGCCAACACACACATATACAGGAAGACTCACAGTTAAATACAGCCATCTGCAGACAATGGGAGTCATCAAGATTCCAAACCATCATTAATGGTCCACACTTTACACAATTACAATAGGCCCTCAGAGTTACATTTTATATTTCTAGTTTTAGATACAAGAGTGGTACATTTATACAAATCAGATGATCATACTCAGTAGATTATAAGCTTTGTAATGATACCTTACAAGAGAACTTTTGCATGAAGCATATTCCAGTTACGTTACATTCACTTATTACCATATTTTCTCTAAAACTATCTCAGTTACATTATATTGAATTATCAAGTTTTTATAAAACCATATAGACTGCACACTGACACTGGCCTACCCGGTTATTTTAGGCTGGAACTGGACTATTTGGGGGGATGTTTAGCAGATCTGGTGGGGTCCCCATCCAATGGTCAAGGACCCCTACCTTGGGCCACCAGACGGCCTTAAGTGGTGACCCTTGTGGGCTTGGGGAAGGTTACTGACCCTGGTGAAGGGGCATCAAAGGCCTCAGTGCCAACTCAGACCCACCAGGCCCCCATCCAGACAGGAGGGGAACTCACCCCATTACCCGAATCGGAGATCCTGACTCATCTCTCTGACTTTGTGGAGGAGCAACGGGCTGACAACACCCTAAGCTGGGCATATACCCAAGTTGCAGTGGTGAATGGGGAGACTGTTGAACCCCGCTAAGCAGGACAGTTCACACTTTTTGAGATTCAAGGTGACCATCTGTACTGCACAGAGAAAGATTAACCAACCAAAGAGGTTTGACATAAGGTCTTGGTGCCCCAGCCTTACTGGAAGGAAGTTATGTGGCTCGCTCATGCCATATCTATGGCTGGGCACTTTGGAAGGTAAAAGACACTGGCCTGGATTTTAGGCCAATTCTTTTGGCCAAGGATCTACAGAGATGTGGCTGATTTCTGTGCCTCATGACCAGAGTGTCAGCTCACCCCACCGTGGCCAGTTGAGAGAGCCCCGTTGATCCCCCCTCCCAGTTGTAGGTGTACTCTTTGAGTGGATTGGAGGTGACATAGTTGGTCCTTTTGAGAAGAGCACCGCCGGATACTGGTTCATGCTTGTTGTGGTGGACTATGTGACCCGGTACCCTGAAGCAGTGCTGTTACACTCCATGAATGCCAAAGGGGTGGCGACAGAACTTATGAACATCTTCACCTGACTCGGCGTCGCCAAGATTAGGGACAATCTTAACCCCGAGCAGAGAGGTCAGGCACAAGAACTGATCACCACCTTCTCTCCCATTTTCTCAACCCGACCAGGGCACACTCACTTGATACCTTATCTTTGTGATGTTGCACTCCATATGTTTATGGAAATAAGCTTATGGATATGAATATAATGTAACTGGAATATGCTTTATGCAAAAGGTCTCTTGTAAGGTATCATTACAAAGCTTATAATCTACTGAGTGTGTTCATCCTATTTGTATGAATGTCTCATTCTTTTATCTGACGCTATAAATATGAAGTATTACTCTGCAGTCCTATTGTAATTATGCAAAGTGTGGGCCATTAATGGTGATTTAGAATCTTGATGGCTCCCATTGACCAGGACAATTGATTGTAAATGGCTCTGTTTACTTGTAAGCCTTCCTGTGTTCGTGTGAGTCAGGCCAGAAAGAATGGAGGCTTGGGGTCTCACAGGACATGTGACCATGTCACCTGGTACTGGAATCCATCTTAAACCTGGTGCTTTTCCATTTAGAAGGAGGGGTGGGGACCCAGAGAGACAAAAGATTCCTGCCTTGTGCCAAAGCTATAAAATCGGGTGGAACAGAACAAAGGGGGCTGCCAGTCATGAGAAAAGCCCTAGTTACCATCTGAGATGGAACTAGCAAGAACTATACCGGGGAAAGGATTGGGCCCAGACTAAGAAGGAGTCTAGTCAGTGAATGAAGCTTATTGGAACATCTCTGAGGGTGAGATTTACCTGTATTCGGTTTCTTAAATGTATTAGGCCTAGACTTGGGCATGTTTTGTTTTATTTTGCTTGGTAACTTACTTTGTTCTGTCTGTTATTACTTGAAATCACTTAAATCCTACTTTTTATACTTAATAAAATCACTTTTTATTTATTAATTAACCCAGAGTAAGTGATTAGTACCTGGGGGAGCAAACAGCTGTGCATATCTCTCTATTAGCGTTATAGAGGGCGGACAATTTATGTGTTTACCGTGTATAGGCTTTAGACCTGGGTCTGTGTTGCAGCAGATTAGCGTGTCTGGCTCAACAAGGCAGGGTTCTGGAGTCCCAAGCTGGCAGTGGAAAATGGGCTCAGAGGTAATTCCAGCACATCAGGTGACAGTCCCAAGGCATCTCTGTGACCAAACCTGCCACAATCATATTCAGATGGACCCAGGCGTTAAGTACAGAGAAAACCCCTTGCCCCTTCCCCAGAAGCTTAGAGAGACCATGAAAGAGGAACTCCTCTCAGTGCTTGCATTAGGGGTGATTGAGGAGGCATTCAGCAACTGGAAAAGTCCCGTTGTACTGGTCCCTAACCACGATGGAAGCACCTGCTTTTGCATGAGCTTCTGCAAAGTAAATGCAGTATCGAAGTTCGATGCCTAACCAATGCCTTAGGTTGATGAGCTGCTCGACTGGCTTGGAAAGGTGGAATACATCACTTTAGACTTAACAAGAGCTATTGGCAGATCCCCCTCACACCAGAGTCCAGAGAAAAAGCTGCTTTCTCCACCCCCTTTGGGCTTTTCCAGTTCCAGACTATGCCTTTTGGCTTGCATGGGACCCGGTCACATTTCAGCAACTAATGGACCAAATTATCCACCCCCATATTGGATATGCAGTTGCATACTTAGATGATGTAGTGGTCTATAGTCATAACTGGCAGCACCATTTGAAACATGTGACCGCGGTCCTACAGTCCCTCAAGGAGGCCAGCCTGACAGCGAACCCCACCAAATGTTACCTTGGGAAGCCTGAGACCACCTACCTCGGGTACACATTGGGAAGAAGTATAATCCAACCCTTGGTTAGCAAAGTCCAGGCCCTCCAGCTATGCCCCATGCTGTCCTCAAAGAAGCAGGTACGTTGATTCCTGGAACTAGCCAGATATTACTGCCGCTTTATTCCGGGGTTCTCCTCCATTGCAGCCCCCCTTTCTGATCTCTTCAAGAATGAGAGTCCTAAAAGGATCCAGTGGACCACAGCCTGTGAGGAGGCATTTCAAACTCTGAAGGCCCGGCTCTCTCAGGAACCCGTCTTGTATAGCCCGGACTTTGCCAAGGAGTTTTTGTTGAAAATGGATGCCTCTGACGTGGGCCTAGGAGCAGTTCTATCGCACATAGTAGGTGGCGATGAACACCCCATCCTGTATATTAGCAGGAAACTATTCCCGTGAGAGAAGACCTATTCTTTAATCAAGAAATAAGCCCTGGCAGTAAAATGGGCCATGGACTCACTCCATTATTATCTTCTGGGCACGCACTTCACCCTAGTTACCGACCATGCTCCCCTCCATTGGCTTCATGCCATGAAAGACACAAATCCCTGAATCATGAGATGGTACCTCTCTCTCCAGCCTTTTTCCTTCCACATCCAGCACCAGGCTGGGAAAGCCCATCTGAATGCAGATTTATTTTCACGGGATGGTGGAGGACAATTGGAGGGGGGGACAGACCCCAAATGGGGTCATGTGTAAAGGAGCAGAGAGGCAGCTGCCAGGCCCAGCAGGGGTTAAAGAAAACCTGTGGGTTCAGCTAGGCCCACCCCACTATACCTGAAGCCAATGCCAGGCCTGGAAGGGAGAGAAAAGAAGGGAGCCTGGCTCAGTCAGGGGCTGACTGGCAAAGAAGCAGGGTCTCTCTGTGTGTCTGCCTGAAGGCACAGATGCAACCTGCCTGCCAACGCAGCCACTGGAAGCAAGAAAGTCTTCCCCTGCCAAGGGGAATCTACCATCAAGTCCCAACTGTGGGAAAACTGGACTAGCAGAGCTACACCCCAAACTAAAGGACTTACATAGGAAGCAGCTCAGAGAACAGATCCTGAGGCCCCCCCTCCCCTCATGGCTGGGAGCAAGATCCATCTCCCCTGTCTAGAAGTGTGAGTGGCCCATGACTCTGAGCCAAGACCTGAGGGAAAGGACGGCAGGTCCCCCACTCCAACACCTAACCAATGATCTAGTCGCTAGGCTGCCTGGCCACTGAAGGCCCTATCACAGGCTTGTTGTCCTTTAAAGAGACAAAAGCATAGTAGCTTGTTGTTTTAACTGAAGTTAATAATCACTTCAAGTCAAACAAAGTACTAGGTTGATTTAGAATAAAAGTAAAACACATTTATTCAAAAAGGGAGAGGTTTTAAGTAAGTTAAATTAAATAAATAAATAAAATAAATTAATGGAGATATCCCATCTCCTAGAACTGGAAGGGACCTTGAAATGTCATCGAGTCCAGCCCCCTGCCTTCACTAGCAGGACCAAGTACTGATTTTGCCCCAGATCCCCAAGTGGCCCCCTCAAGGATTGAACTCACAACCCTGGGTTTAGCAGGCCAATGCTCAAACCACTGAGCTATCCCTCCCCCCAGTTAAAGTACAAGGACTAAAGACAAAATGGTTACAAGCAAAAAGAGTAAAATATGTTTTCTAGTGGCTAAGACTTCATTCAACAAGTTACACCCTTGGTTCAAGGTTGTTTCATGCCAATCTTTTTCTTTCCAGTCATGGCTGACTCTCTCAGTCAGGCCCTTCCACAGAAGTGCAAGGTGGTGGTTCCCCTTGTCTTTCAAGGTGAAAGATCTTTCACTTATAATCAGTTCCCAGAATCTCCAAACCCTTGGTTGAAGGACCCATCTTTCTCTGCTTGAAAGAGCTCTGGTCCCTTGTGTTTGTCTAGTGATGGATGACAAGATGGCCTCTTCTCTCTTCTTATATCTTTCAAACTCACTATTTTGTCCCCAGACTCAGGATTCCCTCAAACTGTTCTTCCTTGTTGGTGGACCGCCCATCCCCCTGCAGATTCATATGTAAATGGAACTTCCACTGTTTTGCGTCACAGTTTACTTAATTTCATTGGACACAGGTAGATCGCTGCCTTCCCTCCTGTCCAGGAGCGTAGCCATGGATGGGCCTGGCTTAGCATCCAGGCCCAAATCTAAACAGGGGTGTAGTGCTGCCACAGCAGCCCGTAGTGTCACTCGGGCACCTGAAATCCAGGTCGGAGCTATGCGCCCACTCTTCACTAAGCTGTGCTTCGGCAGCTCTGCCTTGCCATTTTCTGAGCTGCAGGCCAGAGGGTCCTCGCTGCCCTTACCTCTCAGGGTAGGGTTGCCAACTTTCTAATTCCAGAAAACTGAACACCTTTGCCCTGTCCACTGCCCCACCCACTGCCTTGCCCCTTCCCGGAGGCCCCACCCCTGCCTGAGGCCCCGCCCCCACTCACTCCATCCCCCCTCCCTCTGTTGCTTGATCTCTGCCACCCTCTCTCACATGCTCATTTTCACTGCAAGGCCCAAACAGGCATATTTATTGTTTTGACTGATATATTATGCTAAATTCAGGTTTTATTTGTTACAGGACATTAGAGCTGGCAGCCAAATAGTCAAAAAGGGTAATTTAGAAAAAAAAAGAAATTTCACAATGGTTTTTCATGATTCTTTCCCTCTCCTCTTCCCATTTTTCATAACCAGCTCCATGTTTTTTGTTCACTAAAATTATTGTAATTTTATGTGTGGAATTAGGACTACACATTATCATAGCTGCAATGGGTCCATTAAAGGCCCACTCCCGAAGCCCAAATACAAATCCATAGAGCATAACCACAGAAATGCACACCTATCCAAATACCTACACAAATAAATCTGTAGAAACTGACTCCCACACCTACATGCAGATACACATGTGTATTCATGTGTACACATCTAGCATGCACTAACACATATACTTCCACATTATTTATTATTACAATTGTTGATTAGTGCCTGGAGACCCCAACTAAGATCAGGGCTCCAGGGTGGTAGATACAACAAAGAGCTTATACTGTAGTTAGACAAAGGTAGGGAGAAATGTATGATACATTGGCTCTTCTGCATTACTAGTCAACAACATTCACTTTTTAAGAAATAATACATTTCTTATAGAGTTCCCTTCTCTTTTAAAACTTGTTATGAAATGAATACACATATTTTATGTCATCAATTTTTTTTGTGAAAGCCAGCAAGAGGAATAAAAGTCAAAAAGTTAGGCTGCAAATTGTATTCACACAGGTATACACACATGCGGCAATACATGTACCTCCCTGCACAAAGACACACAGTCTCTTACATACATACAATGCATAATGCACCCGCTTTGCCTACACAGAGATACTTTCTGTAGCTGGAGGATTCCTTCACCAAGTAGTTGCTGAGTTCAAGCGATCATGAGCTAATTCAGTTCAAACTAAATGGAAGGATAAACAAAAATAGATCTGGGACTAGGGTTTTTGATTTCAAAAGGGCTAACTTTAAAAAATTAAGGAAATTAGTTAGGGAAGTGGATTGGACTGAAGAACTTGTGGATCTAAAGGCAGAGGAGGCCTGGAATTACTTCAAGTCAAAGTTGCAGAAACTATCAGAAGCCTGCATCCCAAGAAAGGGGAAAAAATTCATAAGCAGGAGTTGTAGATCAAGCCGAATGAGAAAGCATCTCAGAGAGGTGATTAAAAAAATGCAGAAAGCCTACAAGGAGTGGAAGATGGGAGTGATCAGCAAGGAAAGCTACCTTTTTGAAGTCAGAACATGTAGGGATAAAGTGAGAAAGGCCAAAAGCCATGTAGAGTTGGACCTTGCAAAGAGAATTAAAACCAATAGTAAAATGTTCTATAGCCATATAAATATAAATATAGCCAAGAAAACAAAGAAAGAAGAAGTGGGACTGCTAAACACTGAGGATGGAGTGGAGGTTAAGGATAATCTAGGCAGGGCCCAATATTTAAACAAATACTTTGCCTCAGTCTTTAATGAGGCTAATGAGGAGCTTAGGGATAATGGTAGGATGACAAATGGGAATGAGGATATGGGAGTAGATATTACCACATCCGAGGTAGAAGCAAAACTTGAACAGCTTAATGGGACTAAATTGAGGGGCCCAGATAATCTGCATCCAAGATATTAAATTCTTGCACATGAAATTGCAAGCCCATTAGCAAGAATTTTTAACGAATCTGTAAACTCCGGGGTTGTATTGTATGACTGGAGAATCGCTAACATAGTTCCTATTTTTAAGAAAGGAAAAAAAAAGTGATCTGGGTAACTACAGGCCTGTTAGTTTGACATCTGTAGTATGTGAGGTCTTGGAAAAAATTTCGAAGGAGAAAGTGGTTAAGGACATTAAGGTCAATGGTAATTGGTACGAAATACAACATGGTTTTACAAAAGGTAGATCGTGCCAAACCAACCTGATCTTCTTTGAGAAGGTAACAGATTTCTTAGACAAAGGAAATGCACTGGATCTAATTTACCTCGATTTCAGTAAGGCATTTGATACGGTTCCACATGAGGAATTATTAGCTAAATTGGAAAAGATGGGACTCAATATGAAAATTGAAAGGTGGATAAGGAACTGGTTAAAGGGGAGACTACAGTGGGTCATACTGAAAGGTGAACTGTCAGGCTGGAGGGAGGTTACTAGTGGAGTTCCTCAGGGATTGGTTTTGGGGCCAATCTTATTTAATCTTTTTATTACTGACCTTGGCACAAAAAGTGGGAATGTGCTAATAAAGTTTGCGGATGACACAAAGCTGGGAGGTATTGCCAATACAGAGCAGGACCGGGATATCATACAGGAAGATCTGGATGACCTTGTAAACTGGAGTAATAGTAATAAGATGAAATTTAATAGTGAAAAGTGCAAGGTCATGCATTTAGGGATTAATAACAAGAATTTTTGTTATAAGCTGGGGATGCATCAGTTGGAAGTAACAGAGGAGGAGAAGGACCTCGGAGTATGGGTTGATCACAGGATGACTGTGAGCCGCCAATGTGATATGGCCGTGAAAAAAGCTAATGAGGTCTTGGGATGCATCAGGCGAGGTATTTCCAGTAGAGATAAGGAGGTGTTAGTACTGTTATACAAGACCTCATTTGGAATACTGTGTGCAGTTCTGGTCTCCCATGTTTAAGAAGGATGAATTCAAACTGGAACAGGTACAAAGAAAGGCTACTAGGAGAATCCGAGGAATGGAAAACCTGTCTTATGAAAGGAGACTCAAAGAGCTTGGCTTGTTTAGCCTATCCAAAAGAAGGCTGAGGGGAGTTATGATTACTCTCTATAAATATATCAGAGGGATAAATACCAAGGAGGGAGAGGAATTATTTAAGCTCAGTATCAATGTGGACACAAGAACAAATGGATATAAACTGGACATCAGGAAGTTTAGACTTGAAATTAGATGAAGGTTTCTAACCATCAGAGGAGTGAAGTTCTGGCACAGCCTTCCAAGGGAAGCAGTGGGGGCAAAAGACATATCTGGCTTCAAGACTAAGCTTGATAAATTTATGGAGGGGATGGTATGATGGGATAACCTAATTTTGGCAATTAATTGATCTTTGACTATTAGTGGTAAATGTGTCCAATGGCCTTTGATGTGATGTTAGATGGGGTGGGAATGGGATCTGAGTTACTACAGAGAATTCTTTCCTGGGTGTCTGGCTGGTGAGTCTTGCCCACATGCTCAGGGTTTAGCTGATCGCCATATTTGGAGTCAGGAAGGAATTTCCCTCCAGGGCAGATTGGCAGAGGCCCTGGGTTTTTTTTGGCTTCCTCTGCAGCAAGGGTCACTTGCCGGAGGATTTTCTGCACCTTGAAGTCTTTAAACCACGATTTGAGGACTTCAATAGCTCAGACATAGGTTAGGGGTTTGATGCAGGAGTGTGTGGGTGAGATTCTGTGGCCTGTGTTGTGCAGGAGGTCAGACTACATGATCATAATGGTCCCTTCTGACCTTAATGTCTATGATTCTATGATTCTATGAAAAAGGCTAAGGATGAGAGCAGGGTGGGAGTATGAGGGGGCAGTGAAGGAGAGAGGAAGAGGTATGTGGGGTGGATGGAGATGCAGGCGGAGGCAGAAGGCTATGGGTCCATGAGGATTTGAGTGCACAGGGGTGTATAGGGACATAATGGGAGTGCAGCAGTGTATGGAGGTGAATGGGGTGCAGGGGTGTGGGGGGTGAGGGACATGGGGGTGGCGGCTCTGGGGTGGAGAGGATGGTGGGAGAGTGCTGTAAGGGGTACAGGACTGGGATGGGTAGGTGTGGATGCAGTGAGGGGGATAGGGCTGCAGGGGTGGTTGGGACGGAGGGATGCAATGATGGGGGATGGGGGTGTGAGTGGGGGTTGGAATGGGGAGTGATGCAATGATGGGGGGATGGGGGTGGGTCGGGGAGGAATGTAGTGAGGGGGATAGGGCTGCAGGGGAGTTGGGACGGGGAGGGATGCAATGACAGGGGGATGGGGTGTGGGGGTGGGATGGGGAGGGATGCAGTGACAGGGGATGGGAGTGTGGGGGTGGGATGGGGAGGGATGCAATGACGGGGGATGAGGGTGTGGGGGTGGGATGGGGAGGGATGCAGTGATGGGGGATGGGGGTGCAGGGGAGTTGGGACAGGGAGGGATGCAATGACGGGGGATGGGGATGGGGATGGGATGGGGAGGGATGCAATGACAGGGGGATGGGGATGTGGGGGTGGGATGTGGAGGGATGCAATGATGGGGGATGAGGGTGTGGGGGTGGGACGGGGAGGGATGCAGTGATGGGGGATGGGATGCAGGAGGGCTAGGACGGGGAGGGATGCAGAGACGGGGGATGGGGGTGCAGGGGGGTTGGGACAGGGAGGGATGAAATGAAGGGGGATGAGGGTGCAGCCCCATTCCCAGCACTCGTAGACGGGGATACACATACCTCAAACTCCTTGGTGCCGGCGATGGGGCAGCAGACCGCGGTTCGCAGCAGGGCATGCAGTGCAGCTCAAGCCCAGCCACACGAGAAGCATGAGGAGAAGAGGGCCAGTCAGCAGTGGGAGAAGCGCATGCCATGCAACCCCTCAACAGCCACCTGCTCAGCACTTGCGAGTGGCGCTAGTTCCTCCCCTGCCCTGACCCAGCCAATGGGAGTTGCGCCTGCAGGCGGGGGGCAGGGCAGCATGTGGACCCCCCCGGCAGCCTCTGAGGTTAGCAGCCAGACACACCGGCTGCTTCTGGACCAGGGAGACTGCCAGCCCAGCTGTGGTGCCACGAACTGGACATTCAATGGCCAGTCAGGATTCCTTTTCGACTGGGTGTTCCGGTCCAAAACCGGACATCTGGTCACTCTATCTCAGGCTGCCCGGCCACAGGAGCACAATCCAGCATGCAGCAGCCACACACAATGACGCTGCGAAGGACAACGCCACAGAGACACATTAACACCCCAGCTGTTCTGCTGCCCTGCCCCCTCCACCTGGCCATATCTGTCCTTTATTCCATAAATATTGCCTGCATCATTATTTCATAGCAAAGAAATTTTTGTAAACTGAGCCAAAACATGAAGGACTTGATTCAAAGCCGAGGTCCCCATGTGAGTGTAAGTGGGTAGCTAAACAAAGTGAACAACCCTTGGGGGTCTTGCTGTAGTTTGTGCTTGTAAAAGTTTTCACTGGGCTTCTCATGCTCTCCCATAAGCACATTAGGATGAATATGTGTGTGTAATGTGCTTGTGCTCAAATAGTTCCTAAAAGCAGGCATAAGCAGGAAGTTTCAGATGCATCAGCCATCTACATATTCCCACTGAAAACAAGTGTAGCTATCTCAAATGTCATAAGCAAAAGATGTTTTTTGTGTTTGAGAACAATGCACTAGGATCTCCTCTGAGGCACAGTCAGCAAGGAGTTTTCTGCCTATTTGTGCCTTTATACATCCTCTAGCTAACTTAGAGATCTAAATGTTGCATTTAGCAATCGGGGACAGCAGGTGGGTTTATAATACTCTCTGGAGGACTATAAATGACTGGATCATCTATATATAGATATTTTGTTTATGATTTAATACTGATACTGATTTTCATTTAATCCAAGTAAAATTAAATGCAATTCACTAAACTAAATTAAAAACAGTCTTCATACTAATTCAACTATGTCATAACATGTATGTGTAGAAACTAGTGAGTTGGAATTATTGATAAAAATGTCATAGGTACCAGTCAAAAATCCATATGTGACAGGCCTTTCATTTCACAGAGATGTGTGCTGTGCAGCATCAAATGCTGCATTACAAACTGCATAGTGTTGTTGTACATATGAATAAAGTATATAATATTGCTGATACATGTAAAATTTGTGATTGCACCAATTATACATAGGATATGAGAAATGACAGCAACTATTAAACATATCACATTCTTCTATGTTGGGTAAGTGGTTTGGAGCCTACAGTTTCAGCTGTAGATGTTGTATTGCTTCCATAAGGCCATCCTCAGTCAGTTTACTGGTGTGTTAGGACTAGTATATTTTTATGTGTACTAGAGAATAGATAAATAGATACATGGATTCCAAGGCCAGAAGGGACAATAAGATCATTTAGTCTGACCTCCTGTGTAACACAGGCTATAGAACTGCCCCAAAATAATTCCTAGAGCATAGCTTTTAGAAAAACATCCCATCTTGATTTAATAATTCTCAGCGATGGAGAATCCACTACGGCCCTTGGTAAATTGTATCAATGGTTAATTATCCTCACTGTTAAAAATGTACACCTTATTTCCAGTCTGAATTTGTCTAGCTTCAACTTCCGGCCACTGTCTCACATTGTACCTTTCTCTGGTAGGTTGAAGAGCCCATTATTAAATATTTGTTCCTCATGTAGATACTTATAGACTGAAAGCAAAACACCCTTAACTTTCTCTTTGTTAAAATAACTAGATTAGGCTCCTTGAATCTGCCACTATAAGGCATATTTTCTAATCCGTTAATCATTCCTGTGACTCTTCTCTGAACCCTCTGCAATTCATCAACATCTTTCTTGAATTGTGGCCCACCAAACTGGATACAGTATTCCAGCAGCAGTTGCACCAATGCCAAATACAGATGTAAAATAACCTGTCTACTCTTACTCAAGATTCCCCTGTTATGCATTAACCCCTTCGGCTGCAGTGTTGCACTGGATGCTGAAATTCATCTGGTTATCCACCACACATCCTAAATCTTTTTCAGAGTCACTGCTTCTCAGGATAGAGTCCCCCATCCTGGAAACATGACCTACAGTCTTTGTTCCTAGAAGTATACACTTACATTTTGCCATATTAAAATGCATATTGTTAGCTTGTGCCCAGTTTACTAAGAGATCTAGATTGCTCTGTATCAGTGACCTGTCCTCTTCATAATTTTTGTGTCATCTGCAAATGTCATCAGTGATGATTTTGCGTTTTCTTCCAGGTCATTGATAAAAATGTAAAATAGCATAGGGCCAAGAACTGATCCCTGTAGGACTCCACTACAAACCCACCTGTTTGATGATGATTCCCCATTTACAAGTACATTTTGAGATCTATCAATTCCCAGCTTTTAATTCATTTAATGTGTCAAGTTAATTTTATATCATTCTATTTTTGTAATCAAGATGTCATGCAGTACCAAGTCAAAATGCCTTACAGAAGTCTATTACATCCCCACTATTATCTTTATCAACCAAAGTTGTAATCTCATCAAAAAGATAGTTTGATATGATCTATTTCCCATAAACCTTTGTTGATTGCCATTAATTACATTATCTTCCTTTAATTCTTTATTAATTGAGTCCCATGTCATGGGGAGGGAGGTGCCCTGCATGTCGAGTGGGGCTGACCCCATTGGCCCAGTGTGGGGTTGTTACACCCCATCACACAGCCGTCTGGACTCCCTGTGGGATCAGGTAATTGCAACAAGGAGGGCTCAGGACCCCCTGTTAGGGCCAAGCAAACAATCAATCTGTAGTCACTGAGCCTCCTGGATGGGGCAGGCAATAGTAATTGGGTTCTGACCCTCAGGGCAGGGCAGAACAACCAGTTTGTCTGTAGTCCCCAGGCGGAGCAGAGCAAACAAACAGTAGTCACACCTAGTGACAAGTGTGGGTGGGTAGGGGAGCCCAGGCCCACCCAACTCCACCGGGTTCCGACCTAGGGCCCTAGGAAGCCAGGAAATTCCCCATTAATGGTTTAAGCATCAGCTTCTACTACATTCCCTGGGTCACTTCTTACCGCAAGGTGCGTCTTGGGTATCTCCTCGGCTGGCAGCGGCTCAGCATCTCAGTCAGGTGGATTGGTTGTCTGCAGCGTCATCTGGATCCATGGTTCCCATCTCTTGGAGAGTCACAGTTGCCTCTGCAGGAGCCTGTAGCATACATCCTTCCTCTTCCTCATCCAGCCCAGACTAAGCTAGGCTGCCTCCCTTTATCTGTCCCTTCCACCTGGTGCATAAACAGCAGGAGCAAGGGGGTGGTCTCCTGGGCCCACAATTGGTCCGGCTCCATTGGCCCAGTGCGGGGTTGGTACACCCCGTCACATCCCATATCAGCTGCTCCATTATCTTGCTCAGGATCTATGTCAGACTGACAGGACTATAATTACCTGGGTCATCCCATTTACCCTTTTTAAATATTGGCACAACATTAGTTTTCTTCCAGTCTTCTGGAACCCCCCCAGTGCTCCAAGACTTATTGAAAATCAACATCAATGGTCCAGTGAGTTCCTTAGTCAGCTCTTTAAAAACTCACGTATATAAGTTATCCAGATCTGCTGATTTTAAAATGTCTAACTTTAGTAGCTGCTGTTTAACATCCTTCTGCCTATTCTGCATAATATCCTGCCTTCATACTAAAGCACATTTTGTGGAAAAGAAAGAAAGAAAGAAAGAAAGAAAGAACTTGTGCTGTAGGTTGAGTATTAGGAAGAAACATAGAGATAGAAACTCTACCCACTGCCAGATCTACTCTCCCAGTTCCACCATACTAACAGAAAAGCACCCAATACATTAAAAACATAAGAACGGCCATACTGGGTGAGACAAAAGGTCCATCTAGTCCAGTATTCTGTCTTCCAACAGTGGCCAATGCCAGGTGCCCAAGAGAGAATGAACAGAACAGGTAATCAAGTGATCCATCCCCTGTCACCCATTCCCAGCTTCTGGCAAACAGAGGCTAGGGACACCATCTCTGTCCATCCTGGCTAATGGATGGACCTATCCTCCATGAACTTACCTAGTTCTTTTTTAAACAACATATTCTGGCAAGGAGTTCCCCAGGTTGACTGTGCATTGTGTGAAAAAATACTTACTTTTGTTTGTTTTAAACTTGCTCCTATTAATTTCATTTGGTGACCCCTAGTTCTTCTTGTGATAAATGAGGGGGGGGGGCTAGCTCCCTTTTGTGGACCCCTCGGCCCATGCCACTTCCAGCAGCTCCCATTGGCCTGGAGCAGCGAACTGCGGCCACTGGGAGCTGCGATCAGCCAAATCTGCGGACGCAGCAGGTACACAAACTGGCCAGGCCTGCCAGGGGCTTTCCCTGCACAAGCGGCGGAACAAGTTTGGGAACCACTGGACTATGAAATCCTTCTTGGCAGTTGTTCTCTACTTGCTTTACCTGTAAAGGGTTAACAAGCCCCCAGGTAAAAGGAAAGGAGTGGGCATCTGACAAAAAGAGCCAATAGGAGGGCTAGAACTTCTTAAAATTGGGAAAAAACTTCCCTTTGTCTGTATGTTGTGGTTCTCCGGGAAAGAGGGGAACAGGGCATGCGCATATTGTGAGAAGCTTTAAGCCAGATATGAAAATTATCAGATCATATCTAGAACTACTTTTAACAACCCCTAATATGTAAGTAGATCAGGAATGTTTAGAAAGACGCGATTAGGTTTATTTCTGTTTATTTCTTATAGATAGTGGACTCCTCTATGTTAGCCCCAAATGCTTTTTGTTTTGCTTGTAACCTTTAAGATGGACCTCAAGAAGGTTATTCTTGATGTTTAAATTTTGTAAGTGGGTTTTTAAAATCTGGCAAAAGCCTAAATTCCAGATGTATTTTCTTTTTGTTTTTAATAAAATTTACCTTTTTAAGGACAGGACAGGATTTTTGGTGTCCTAAGAGGTTTGTGCATATGTTGTTTAATTAGCTGGTGGCAACAGCTGATTTGCTTTGTTTTTCTTTCTCAGATCTTCCCCCGGGTGGGAGGGGGGAGGTGAAAGGGCTTGAGGGTACCCCACAGAAAGGAATACCAAGTGTGCCTTTCTGGTTTCAAAGGGATTTTTTCATTTGGATGGTAGCAGTATCTACCCATCCAAGGTCAGAGAGAAGCTGTGACCTTGGGAGTTTAATACCAGCCTGGAGTGGCCAGTATTAATTTTTTAAATCCTTGTGGGCCCCCACCTTCTGCACTCGAAGTGCCAGAGTGGGGAATCAGTCTTGACACTTGTGTTATGAGAAGGAGTAAATAACACGTCCTTATTTACTTTCTCCACACCAGTCATGATTGTATAGACCTCTATCATATCCCCCCTTTGTTGTTTCTTTTCCAAGCTGAAAAGTCCCAGTCTTATTAATTGCTCCTCATATGGCAGCCATTCCATACCCCTAATCATTTTTATTGCCCTTTTCTGTACCTTTTCCAATTCCAATGTTTCTTTTTTGAGATGGGGCAACCACATCTGCACGCAGTATTCAAGATGTGGGCGTAACATGGATTTATATAGAGGAAATATGATATTGCCTGCGAATGTTTTGATTCTATTGCAGTACACAAAAAAGATACAATTTTTTTCTAGTGTGAAATTTTTTGTTTTGGAAGGTTTTTGCATTTTGTATGTTTTCCCCCAAACAAGTATATAACCAATTCTCCAGTTGTGGGAAGTAGATAAATAAGATCTGGTAAAGTAATTTTATTGAAAAATTGTCATCCAACTTCATTAGCAATTCAAATTGACTATATTTTATTTTTTGGGCTTTTTTCTGGGGAGTAATTTCTAAATAGAAATTAGAGAGAGAGAAGCTGACCTAGTGATCAGCACACCAGGTTTGAAAGCCAGAAACTCTTTGAGTTCTAGTCCCACTGCTCTTACACACTCGCTCCTACCACTTGTGTAGCAGCAGCCCTTATTAGTTGCAAGAAAAACTTTTTCCTCCTTGTGTCCAGCTGCTTTAACTGGCTTACAGGCTCTTAGAAAGCAGCTGCAAACAAGTCAGAACCTGTGACCACCCAGCTCAGGGGAAACCTACCCCTTCCCCTCCTCCTTCCCCTGAAGTGACCAGAAACCACAATTCGGGAGCTACTGCTATAGCATATGAAAAATGAATAGTGCTAAATAAATGTTAAGAATTATCTTGAAATGTGTCTTAAGGAAAAACTTTAATGTGTGTGTGTGGGGGGGGGGGGGCAAGGGGGGGAGTTCCTAGTAAAGGTGGCTTCTAGTAAACATAATATTTAGTTGGGATATCTCTGAAGACAGGTGGTTGGATAATAGAAAAATGATCTCTAGTATAATGAAAACCATACATTTTATTCATATTTCAAAATCAGATTCAGTGGAGAGTGTGATGTGATTGAAATAATTTCTATTTAAAGATCTTTGTACTATAAGGAATATTTCTATTTACACTATGTCTGAGTTAAATTCCAACACAACTGGGAAAACGTCTTTTGTTAAAAAAATATAAAACAGCATTTTCAGAAATTCTCTTTTACTTCTAAAAAAGTTGTTGAAGTGATTTAAACTCAATGGCAGTGAAGCCCACTGGCAAATTTTAACAAGCTTTTGGCACCTGCCAAGAAAAATTATACATCAACTCCATCTTTATTACCTAAAATCTGTAGTAAATTGAGCCAATAGACAGCAGTTACTGAATAGTTTTCTGATAATAACCATGCTTTATTAGTTGTCTCGCTCAGAAAGCAAAGCAGCAGACCTTGTCTAGAGGGGGCAGTAATGCAGAACAGGCTTCTGATTTAGATAATCCAAACTTGTTGAAGGGGAGTAGGCAGTTCCCTGACAAGTTAATGATATTGTGGAACCAAAGTCATCTTAGCCACAGGGGTGCGGTTACCCTATTACAGTGACTGAAAGTCTGAAATCTTGGTCTCTGTGGTCTGAGAGGTAAGGAAAGTTATACTTTCTGTCTTTTGCTCTCAGATGACAGAGACTAAGATTTTAGGCCTTCAGTCCCTGTAGTATGCTAATAGCACCCCTGACTTGGGGGACTGAGGTTCAAGTTCCTGCTGTAGAGCAGGACCTGAACCTGGATCTTCCACATCCTGAACTATTTTGGGCTTCCTATCCTGAGAAATCTTCCTGATAGAAACTTTGCTCAAAACCAACAACGCTTTTGTTGAACATTTTAGTTTAAATGAAAAAGCACCATTTTCTGATTGTAAAAAGTTTGCTCAAACAATTTCAACCAACTTGAAAGCAGCACAATGTACCCTTTAACAGTATGTTGTGTACACCCACTACCTCTCGTCTGGCTCAGCTCTATGAACCAGTGCAAAAAGAAAGTGGGACTCTGTCATGTTGGGGTTTCTGGAAACACCACTGGCACTGGACACTTCAAATACTTGCATTCAGAAAGCTAAGCATTGAGACAGCTGGGAGGTGGTGTGTGCCACAATTCACTTCAACTGCAACTCTATTTCCCCTTAATGGCCCAGCAAGGACACCCACTCTTGGGGTTACAGCTGTTGTTTCTCTTGAGTGGAGATACATATCCCTCTCCCCTCTGATGGGTATTTTCAGGCTGCTCTCTTCCCTGCCTTCCCTATGTATTTCCAAGCATAGACAGGTTGCCCAAGGACACCTGCTTGCTTTCTCTTCAGAGATCATAGAATCATAGAATCATAGACTATCAGGGTTGGAAGGGACCTCAGGAGGTCATCTAGTCCAACCCCCTGCTCAAAGCAGGACCAATTCCCAACTAAATCATCCCAGCTAGGGCTTTGTCGAGCCTGACCTTAAAAACCTCTAAGGAAGGAGATTCCACCACCTCCCTAGGTAACCCATTCCGGTGCTTAACAGGTGTTTAACAGGTGTTGTAAGGTACCACACACCTCTTTCTAAACAAGACTACTTTAGTCTTAAAGTAAAAAGCATTACAGAGACAACATATTAAAACAATGACAGAATGTGTGCTAGTAAGCTTACCAGAGTTAGCCCCAACCCTAACATCGATTCTGGCAGGAGCAGTCCTTCAAATCCCCACCCAAGAGGAGTCCTTGTGGTAACAAGTTCATCACAGTTTCAGCTCAGAACAAGCATCCAGTCTTATGAAGCTTAAGTAGGCCAAGTCCTTCCAATCTTCCCATAAGGATTAGGGCCCTCTGTGGACCAGAGGTCCTGTCTGTTTGATGGATTGGGAAGAAGGCCCTGAATCAGCTTAAAACCAGGCTAATTATCCAAAAACCCTTTCTGTGGATAGTGATCCCTGGGGAATACCATTTGAACTAGTATAGCCATATCTTTCCAGGAGGGTGGTTTCAAAGTGCTGATAATGGAGGAACTACATTAGCATCCCCCCTCCCTACTAGAGAAGGTACCTACAGTAACACAATTGCATTTTAATTCAATGTACCCCAAGGGTATCAACCCTAATTTGACAAGGTTTAGCTTAATTCTATAAAGTTCATCTTATTTTCATAAGGTTTGTTCAGGATATTACAGGATAGTGTCCATCTACCATAGTGCTGTTGACTTTTGATGTAAGGAGATGTAATGCTGGGTGTTCTGCTGACCCTTCAGCCCATGTTGTCTCACCAGTTGTCTCAGCAATTCCACACAGATGTTGAGTAATATGAGGGAGAGTTCAGAGCCTTGTGGGCCTCTGAAAGTGAGGTCTCTGGAGGTGGAGGAATAGTTTTCCATAATGACCCTTTGGATTCAAACTGAGAGGTACCTCCCTTTACCCCTGCAGCCTCTTGGAGGTAGGACAGGAATAATCTGTGACTAATGGAATCTAATGGCACAGAGAGGTCCAGTAGGATGAGTATGAATGTATTTCCTTTGTCCATAGCCAGGAGGAGGTCAGCCACCAGAATAAGGGCTGTTTCTGTACCATTCACTGACAAGAACCCTGACTGACAGGGATCTACAAATCTGGCAGTTGACGTGCTATGGAGGCAGCTGTTTGCTGGTATCTCTATTAGCTTGCTTCCAACAGGTGGATTAGACATTGAGGCATAGTCTGTAAGTCTCAAGTGATGAATGATGGTTTCTTTAGTACTGGTTGTACTATTGTATGTTTTAGAGTAGTGGTAAAACCTTCTCTTCAAAGGAAGTGTCAACAGCATCTGTTATTAGGAGTCCCAGGTGTTATCTACTCTCTTTTATACAAAAAGGGATGTGTCAGTCACAGGCTCTTACTACTGTCAAAACTTCCATGACCTCATCAGAGAATGACCCTAACTCTTAGAGGGGATTGTAATTCCAATCATGTGCTTGGCTTGTTCTGGATGGCCCATGAGAGTATTCCAGATGTGGAAATAATACACATCTGCACATGTATCATATTACTGATCTTGGTCCTTCAATATTTGGATAATAAAAAAAAACCACAACTTTTCAATTCACCTTTAGTTTTCTTTATAGAATGATGAATATGTTGTGGAACAAAAAAGATCATTTTAGGTGACATTGATGCTTCCTGGGTTGGGGAAGAGGAAGATAAAGACAAAGCATAGAAATGTATGTGTAATATTAACAACAGTACTGTCAAAGGAAGAATAACCATTTCTCTACTTCATACCAAGGATGAAGCTATGCTGCTCCCTACATCTAAAATACAATTTGAATGTTCAGGGAAATTCACTTAAGAGCTCGTTCAAGTCCCTCATCTAATAACTAGCTCATTTAAAGCTTTACTTGTGGGAACTGTAGCAAGCTTTGAGAGAGACATACTTTATTAGAAGTTAGTATTATATAAATGCTTCAAGAGGCTAGAGTGAAATGAAACATCTAAGCACTGTACTGTGAAGGCCATGATATCTGCCCTTGCAAGAAACAATAATGAAAAATTAATAATAATAATGAATTAATAATTGTTTGGACTTACTGAGGAGCTTTGCCTTTAGAATTCTTTGGCAGAGCATAAGACTAGCACACTTCAGAGCATGGTGCATGGCATTTGTTTGTTTTAGCTTTTGTTTGTTTGTTTTTTTCCTGGAAAAATCACACCATAGTTGCTACCATCTCTGATGACAATAGCAGTGGTTCTTCAGTGCTACTCATTGTGTGTAACTGTTTTCCTAGTTTAGTAATAAGGGTATAGCTGACCTAGGGACAGGTGTTCTATATATTAATGAAATAATGATGATAATAATAATAAATTAATAATAAAATAACATTAGCACTTTCCCTCCACTGGTCTCAAAGCACTTCACAAACATGCTGTTGTCCCTTGTTTACCTGAGCAGCTAGCAAAGTTTGGTGCCCTGTGAGTGTTCCAGTTGGAAAAAGGGGTAAACAGTGAGGTGGCAAAATTTGCAGATGATACAAAACTACTCAAGATAGTTAAGTCCCAGGCAGACTGCGAAGAGCTACAAAAGGATCTCTCAAAACTGGGTGAGTAGGCAACAAAATGGCAGACGAAATTCAATGTTGATAAATGCAAAGTAATGCACACTGGAAAACACAATCCCAACTATACATAGAAAATTATGGGATTTAAGTTAGCTGTTACCTCTCAAGAAAGAGATCTTGGAGTCATTGTGGATAGTTCTCTGAAGAAGTCCATGCAGGGTACAGCAGCAGTCAAAAAAGCAAACAGAATGTTGGGATCATTAAGGAAGGGATAGATAATAAGACAGAAAATATCATATTGCCTCTATATAAATCCATGGTACACTCACATCTTGAATACTGCGTGCAGATGTGGTCACCCCATGTCAAAAAAGATATATTGGAATTGGAAAAGGTTCAGAAAAGGACAACAAAAATTATTAGGGATATGGAACGGCTTCTGTATGAGGAGCGATTAATAAGATTGGAACTTGTCAGTTTGGAAAAGAGAAAATAAGGATGGATATGCTAGAGGTCTATACAATCATGAGTGGTGTGGAGAAAGTAAATAAGGAAGTGTTATTTACTCCTCATAACACAAGAACTGGGGGTCACCAAATGAAATTAATAGGCAGTAGGTTTAAAACAAAAAAAGGAAGTATTTTTTCACACAACGCACAGTCAACCTGTGGAATTCTTTGCCAGAGGATGTTGTTAAGGCCAAGACTATAACAGGAGTCAAAAAAGAACTAGATAAGTTCATGGAGGATAGGCCCATCAATGGGTATTAGCCAGGATGAGCAGGAATGGTATCCCTAGCCTCTTTGCCAGAAGCTGGGAATGGGTGACAGGGGTGGATCACTTGATGATTACCTGTTCTGTTCATTCCCTCTGGGGCACCTGGCATTGGCCACTGTTGGAAGACAGGATATTGGGCTAGATGGACATTTGATTTGACCTAGTATGGCTGTTCTTATGTTCTTATGTACAAACTGGTGATAGTTTTGTTTATTTACTCAGAATGTACAAAGTCCTTTATCTCTGAATGTAGAAAGACTAAAGTAGCAGGAAACAGCTGCCTTTGTTCACAGCTGCAACAACACTCTCTTCAGCCTTCTCATCTCTCTCTCTCTCTCTCTCTCTCTCTCTCTCTCGTTCTCTTAGTCTTTTCCAGTTTTTTGTGTCTGTTTGTTCTATTTCCCCCACCCACACACACACATCTCCCCCCATACACACACAGCAAAAGCTCCTGGGCAGGTTCACACATGCTTTTTGTTTGAGCTGGGAGATTATGCTTACAGTTATATTAATTGAAGGGTGACTTCACACCCTGTGTCACCACCTGCCCTATCGTCTTGGGTGTCTCACAATGCTTTGCTGCTGTACCTTCCAAACTGCCCCCTCCCCCTAAACAGCCAAACAACATGCAGGTCACACCCAGAGTGTGTGTGTATAGCTGCAGTCTTCCAGCCACACATCAGTTACAATCTAGCTTCCATCAGCCTTGGTTACTACTTGCAGGGTGACCCCAACATACTCCCAGTCCTGGATTTCCCCCAAAACAAGTGTTCTGCACTGTCCAGCCGTCTCTTGGACAGTCCAGATATAATAGATCCATTGCTCTTGTAAGGGGTCAATATCTAATAAGAACATAAGAATGGCCCTACTGGGTCAGACCAAGGATCCATCCAGCCCAGCATCCTGTCTGCCGACAGTGGCCAATGCCAGGTGCCCCATAGGGAGTGAACCTAACAGGCAATGATCTCTCTCCTGCCATCCATCTCCACCCTCTGACAAACAGAGGCTAGGGACACCATTCCTTACAACTTAATTTACTTAAGAGCCTTTGGTGAGGGACCTTGTCAAAAGCTTTCTGGAAATTTAAGTACACTATGTCCACTGGATCCCCCTTGTCCACATGTTCGTTGACCCCTTCAAAGAACTCTAATAGTTAGTAAAACATTATTTCCCTTTACAGAAACCATGTTGACTTTTGCCCAGCAATTTATGTTCTTCTATGTGTCTGACAATTTTATTCTTTACTATTGTTTCAACCAATTTGCCTGGTACTGACGTTAGACTTACCAATCTGTAATTGCCGGGATCACCCCTAGAGCCCTTTTTAAATATTGGCGTTATATTAGCTATCTTCCAGTCATTGGGTACAGAAGCTGATTTAAAGGACAGGTTACAAACATTAGCATTTCATAGTCACTATCACTGTCCTGGTCAGGTGGTCGATAATAGATCCCTACTGTTATCTTCTTATCAGAGTATGGAATTACTATCCATAGAGATTCTATGGAACATGTGGATTCATTTAAAATGTTTACTTCATTTGATTCTACATTTTCTTTCACATATAGTGCCACTCCCCCTCCGCACGACCCCGGAATGATTGTGTCCCATTGATTGTCCTCACTCCACCAGGTTTCTGTGATGCCAATTATATCAATATCTTCCCTTAACACGAGGCACTCTAATTCACCCATCTTATTATTTAAACTTCTAGCATTTGTGTACAAGCACTTTAAAAACGTGTCACTGTTTATTTGTCTGCCCTCTTCTGATGTGTCAGATTCTTTTTTATGTGAATGTTTCTCATCTGATCTGGCCCATACTTTATCCTCTTCTATCCTCTCCTCCTGACTAAAACCTAGAGAATCTCTATCAACAGACTCTCCTCTAAGGGCTTGTCTATACTTACGCGCTGGTTCGGCGGCAGGCAATCGAACTTCTGGGTTCGATTTATCGCGTCTTGTCTGTACGCGATAAATCAAACCCAGAAGTGCTCCCCGTCGACTCCGGTAATCCTGCTCAGCGCGAGGAGTACGTGGAGTCAATGGGGGAGCCTGCCTGTCGCGTCTGGACCGCAGTAAGTTCGAACTAAGGTACATCGACTTCAGCTACGTTATTCACGTAGCTGAAGTTGTGTACCTGAGTTCGAATTGGGGGGTTAGTGTAGACCAGGCCTTAGAGAAGTCTCTGTCCGATCCACGTACTCCTCTGCAGAAATCAGCTTTCTCCCATCTCTTAGTTTAAAAACTGCTCTGTAACCTTTTTAATGTTAAGTGCTAGCATTCTGGATCCACTTTGGTTTAGGTGGAGCCCATCCTTCCTGTATAGGCTCCCCCTTTCCAAAAAGTTTCCCCAGTTCCTAATAAATCTAAACCCCTCTTCCCTACACCATCGTCTCATCCATGCATTGAGACTCTGAAGCTCTGCCTGCCTACCTGGCCCTGTGCGTGGAACTGGAAGCATTTCTGAGAATGCAACCATAGAGGTCCTGGATTTCAGTCTCTTTCCTAGCAGCCTAAATTTGGCCTCCAGGACGTCTCTCCTACCCTTCCCTATGTCATTGGTACCTACATGTACCATGACCACTGGCTCCTCCCCAGCACTACACATAAGTCTATCTAGATGCCTCGAGAGATCTGCAACCTTCGCACCAGGCAGGCAAGTCACCATACGGTTCTCCCAGTCATCACAAACCCAGCTATCTATGTTTCTAATGATCGAATCGTCCATTACTAACACCTGCCTTTTCCTAATGACTGGAGTTCCCTCCCCCAGAGAGGTAACCTCAGTTTGACAGGATACCCCAACATCATCTGGAAAGAGGGTCCCAACTATGGGAAGGTTTCCCTCTGCTCCTGTTGACTGCTCTACTTCCCTGAGCCTTTCATGCTCCTTAACAATGCAGGGGCTGTCTGACCAGAGGTAGGACAAATCTACAGTGTCCTGGAAAGCCTCATCAACATACCTCTCTGCCTCACTTAGGTCCTCCAGTTCCGCCACCCTGGCCTCCAAAGCCTGTACACGGTCTCTGAGGGCCAGGAGCTCCTTGCACCGAATGCACACATACGCCACACGCCCACCGGGCAGGTAATCATACATGCTACACTGAGCGCAATAAACAGGATAGCACCCACTCCGCTGCTGGGCTTCTGCCTGCATTCTCTCCTACAGCTACCTAGGTTAGTGATAGGGCTTTTGTTTAAATCAAAAAGTTTTGATTATAGTTTAGTTTAAAGGGTTTGAAGAATGGCAAGTGTACCTCGCCCCCTTCCAAACTCCCTCTTGAAACTCCCTGTTAGCAGCCCCTGTTCGTAAAGCTCACTGACTCACTGCTTTATAAAGCCCTGTCCTTCCTGATAGCCCCGCCCCCTAACTAAGGCTCAGCCAATGAACAGAGACTTCTAGATTTCAAACCTTGTTTAGAAGCTCACAGCTTCCAACTGCCGGTCACATTTCATGGTCCTTCAAACAAACAAACAAACAAACAAACAAACAAACAAACAAACAAACACAAGCTCAGCACACAGCAAGTAACCCCCCAAACACAAACACACACTACTGACAGCCACTTACCTCAAGGGTCCCGTATTTGCTCCTCCTTCACCTGGAGAACTCCTTCTCAAAACTCCCTGTTAGTGGCCCCTGTTCGCAAAGCAGTTTGCTTTTTAACTGGCATTACTCAAACAGTTCAGTTTAAACACAAGTCTGGATTAACTTTGATTAAAGAATAAAACTAGTTTATTTTAACTACAAAGAGATTTTAAGTGAGTAGAAGTACAAGGTATTAAAGTCAGAAATGGTTACATGAGAAATAAAGATAAAATGCTTTCTAGAGGCTAAAACTTAACAAACTGGACTTAGTTCAAGGTAAAATCCTTACCACATATTCCCAGCAACAGAGCTGACCAAATTCTCTGGCCAGGATTCCCACCCCCACCCCAAAGTCAAAGGGCTGATTAGTTTGCCATCTTAGGTCACAGAGAGAGAGAAATAGGCAGAGGGGGAAAAAGATAACTCTGGGGTGTTTCTGCCCCTCCTGCTCTACCACTAAGTCCCTTAAGACTGATCCTGACAGGTGCCTGCCGGGATGACAAAGGTACACCCTGTCATATGGTATTGTTTACATGTTCCATGCATTATGTCCTCCCAAATATTAGCACTGATGACATTGAAGCCAGTGGCAAACCTCCCATTTACTTTAACTGGAGCAAGTTTGACTCCATAATCTGCCAACATAAAAGATTATAGCTCAAGTGAGCACATGGGTACCAGAGTGGTTTGCTGCTTTCTCAAGTATTCCTTTATTAGTTAGTTGAGGAAACGTCGCCACTACATCTGCCTCTGTCTTTGGCTTTTTTCCTTTTTTGTAATCGAAACTTTGATCAGGTGGTTGGTTTCGTTTTCTTTCCTGCTCCATCCTTTATTTTTACCATCTGCTCGTTCCCTTTGCCATACTGTATCATTTTAACACCTACACAGACTCTTTTCCCTGCCAGGCTGCCTTGGTTCCTGCTGTGCTCGTCACCTGGGTAACAGTTTGATATAGAACAAAAGGCAGTGAGCTGAATTTGAACTTTGCCTTCTTCTCTCCTTCCTCCTCTTTTCTGAAATGCACATCTTTCAGTTTTACTCACTGAAAGTAATGAATGATAAAAATGCACAAAGCATTAGGCAAAAGGTTGATTTGTCAATTTTTTCATCAAACAAGTAAATAAGGAACTTACAGCACAGGGTTTTTGTTGTGGTTGTTGGTTAGTTATTTTAGGGGAGGGCGGAGGTTAGGTGAGGAAGGCTTCCTCTAGTTTTACATTACTCTTGTAGCTCATTCTCTGATGTGATAAAGAAATATGTATCTGCTAAATTAGACATCTTGGGCTAAATTCTGCTTAGTTACACCAGTGTGACTACAAAGTAATTTCAGTGATTTCTCTGGAACCACACAGATTTAACTGAGAGCAGAATTTAGCTCAGGACCTAACTGAGATCCATGGAAAAACACACTTGATTACATTTGGGCAACAGAAGTTACAGAGGATAAAAAAGGGGCTGGGTGGGACTCCTCCCAGTTAAGTATTTGCTTCATGACTCACTGGTCTTCCAAGAGACATTATTGTGGGGTAGACCATATTATTCTAATTCCACATCTGTGCAGCTGCAGAACTTGGATTGTTCTTGGACAGAGGAGGGCATTAAAGAGAATGAAAACACTTGTTTATAGGAAGGGAACAGTTAGATCAAACCAGTTAGATGGCATGGTAAGAGTTCACATGTAAACCCAAAGTTCTCGGCAGTATCAGATAATAAACCAAGGGAGACGTAGCATCTCTGTCTGCTGACACGAACAAATCAAGATCAAGTGCTGTTACTTAAAGACTTCACTTTATTAGTCTCCAGCACTCTCACCAGAATGTCTTTACTCAAAATCTCTGCTTCTTTTAGTCTCAAGCACATACAAACACAATAGGTCATAGAGCTCCTCAGCAAGACAACTGGCAAAGGTTCTTGCAGCAAACACCAAATTCCAGTCCCTGAGCTGATAGTTGACTGTCTCCTTGGTTTCTAGCAAGATCAGGAATCTGTAGCCTGTATCCAAAGTGGTATGGTATTGGGATGCAGCCTTCACAGCAGACACAGCTCTTGATCCGATATTGTTTAGCCATGGAGTCCAAAGGATAGTCTCTCACTCCCCTTCTAGATGTCTCTGGGCCCTTCTAACTAAGCTGCCCTGCTCTGCATTTTGCACCTGTGCAAAGTTACAAAAGATTCAAAGTCTATGTTCCCTCCTCACTGCCTCTCCCCTTTTCTTTGGACTTTAAAAATAAGAAAATAATAATAATAAATCAAATGCTGCAATATAAACATGTGGTTACACAGGCATTGATCCCTCTGTGGCCTCCCGACCAAAAAGGGGTTTACTTGGCACAATTCAACCTCTAATTGCCTCTTTTGCCAGTTCCCCATAGTAGTTTGTCAGTTTCACAATGGGCAGTGGTAAGTACAGATGGCATGAACAGCATTGTCAACCCTCAGCACTCAAAAATTCTGAGTCAAACCCCACACAATCACCAGACTGGCTTAAGAACTATGAGGTTTTAAAATTAATCAATTATGAGGTCATTTTACTTGCCTTCTGGTCTGGGAGCCTTTAGGGGTTATATTTTCAAGCTTTCTTTCCGAACCATGAGGGCTAAAAATATACTTTTTTTTAAAGTGAAACTTAGAGTCACATTATAACATCACTCCCAGAACTGGTGCTTTGAGACAACCACCAAATATTGGAGACTAGTGGTAAAATCAAAGAGTTGGCAACAATGCTCAGGAAAATAGCCTTGAAAGTAGCAGATTTCAGTAGAGGGTTTTTTTTATTTTGGTTTTGTTTTTTTTTCTAGAAGATGTCGGTTCAGTCCATTTTTTCCCAGCAAACACCAAAACCTGTAAATCTCAGGATGCAATGTACAGTGTATGAAATGAGAAATCACATACTGCTCCTCAAATACCTTTGATGGCAAACACAGTAAAATGGACCCTTGTACCTTATGTTCTTCTTGTACACTGTGCTCTCTATCTAGCGTAGCTTTCTTAGGGATTCTTGTTAGGAGCACAAATCTGAACTTTGCCACCTCTCACAGATAGTCCTTATTTTAAAATATAGCCAACATTGCAGTAACTTTTACTATTACAGTTTATAAACCACTACCACAACAACACAAAACTAAAACCAAAACAACAAAAAGCAAAAAACCCAAAACCAATTATTACAAGGAATTGTTACAGCAGGAAATTTGTAAAAGACAGTTATACTTTGAAATGTCAAGCAGATCACTAGGACACATTAGAGCAAGCTAATTAGAGCGTTGTCATAAAAAAATAAATAAATCTTACATAAGAAATTAGAAGCACAAGCCATTCCGTAGAAATCAGTGTGCTGCTCTATGATGGTTTTTCAGCCACATCTGTCTCAGTGACCTTTGGCTTCTCAGTGGCCACTCCTCAGACACAAACTCCAGAAATAATTCAACTTTCCTTTAACATATGATAATTATTCCAGTGTGTGCGTGTGTGTGCATGTTTGAGGATGAGGGGGAATAAGTGTACCATGGGCTTGGTGAAACTGAAATGAAAATTGCCTGTAAATAGTGATATTTGCTATGTGGCTTGCTGGAGGTTCAGCCTTCAGACTTTTGGCCAGATTGTGACTTGCATTCGTACAGATGTGCAAAGGGGTCTGATACATGGAGACTTTCACCTTCCCCTCTGTACTCCTCCACAGGGACCAGCCATATATGTAGTCTTGGTGCTTTTCTAAACACAGGGAATGCTGTAGACTAGTGCCCTCTGGTATGTGAGCCACATAAAAGGGTCAGGGAGGGTTTCAGAGGGGCAGGAGCCATGACTGAGCATCCCCTTTGACCAGCAAACAATGCTAGCCAGCCACAGAAGGGAGCGCATGATACACCATCCCAGACATAGTACAACAAGTGTGTGTCAGCACGATCTTGAAGACAATATGCCTTGAAGAGGTGATGGAGCAAACTGATAATTTCAAAACAATAAGTCACCAGGCCCAGCTGGAGTCTCCCAGGAGCTCTGAAGGAGCTTACATATGAAGAGACTGAGCTGCCAACAAAAATGTGTGCTCTCATTAAAACAGCCACTGTTCCAGAGGATTGGAGGTAGGTTGAAATGTCATTGTCCTGCCTGTTATTTCTAAAACACATTATCTTTTCTTCTTCCAATGCCTGATGGTTTCTTTACTGTGCACTGATATCTTCTGGCATCTCAGCTCTGTGGGATGCAGTCTTAAACAGCTTAAGTTGACTAACATTTGTTAGTTCTTAACATTTCTCTTGTTTTTATGAATCTGAATTTATACAAAGATGAACTTAGTTTTTTTAGAATGTAATAGGGACCAAGTCATTTATAACACAAGCCATGTTTTGGTACAGCATATGACAGAAGAATGACTTGTTTTTTACTCTTTCATTTTCCCCCCTTAATTAAAATAAATTTTTGCTTTTTGTTCTGATTTTTCCAATTCTTTTGCACAAATATGCATGTTTTAGATGTTTTTTGCATAAAGATGTTCATTTTTAGTTCCTTAACATGTGCATTACTAGTTTTCCATACTATATTATACCTGTTGGCTAAATCATAAAATCATAGGACTGGAAGGGACCTAATTTTTTCAATCTTCCCTTGTAGGTCATGTTTTCTAGACCTTTAATCATTTTGTTGCTTTTCTCTGGACTGTCTCCAATTTGTCCACATCTTTCCTGAAATGGGTGCCCAGAACTGGACACAATAAACCAGTTGAGGGTTAATCAGTGCAGAGTAGAGCAGAAGAATTACACTCCCGCTAATACGTCCCAGAATAATGTTTGGTTTTTTTTGCAACAGTGTTACACTGTTCACTCATATTTAATTTGTCATCCATTATGATCCCCAGATCCCTTTCTGGAGTACTCCTTCTTAAGCAGTCATTTCCCATTTTGTATGTGTGCAACTAATTGTTCTCTCCTAAATAAAGTAGAATCATAGAAACATAGAATATCAGGGTTGGAAGGGACCTCAGGAGATCATCTAGTCCAACCCCCTGCTCAAAGCAGGACCAATTCCCAACTAAATCATCCCAGCCAGGGCTTTGTCAAGCCTGATCTTAAAAACCTCTAAGGAAGGAGATTCCACCACCTCCCTAGGTAACCCATTCCAGTGCTTCACCACCCACCTAGTGAAAAAGTTTTTCCTAATATCCAATATACACCTCCCCCACTGCAACTTGAGACCATTACTCCTTGTTCTGTCATCTGGTACCACTAAGAACAATCTAGATCCATCCTCTTTGGAACTCCCTTTCAAGTAGTTGAAAGCAGCTATCAGATCCCCCCTCATTCTTCTCTTCTGCAGACTAAACAATCCCAGTTCCCTCAGCCTCTCCTCATAAGTCATGTGCTCCAGCCCCCTAATCATTTTTGTTGCCCTCTGTTGGACTATTTCCAATTTTTCCACATCTTTCTTGTAGTGTGGGGCCCAAAACTGGACACAGTATTCCAGATGAGGCCTCACCAATGCCGAATAGAGGGGAATGATCACGTCCCTCAATCTGCTGACAATGCCCCTACTTATTCAGCCCAAAATGCCGTTAGCCTTCTTGGCAACAAGGGCACACTGTTGACTCATATCCAGCTTCTCATCCACTGTAACCCCTGGGTCCTTTTCTGCAGAACTGCTGCCTAGCCATTTGGTCCCTAGTCTGAAGCAGTGCATGGGATTCTTCCATCCTAAGTGCAGGACTCTGCACTTGTCCTTGTTGAACCTCATCATATTTCTTTTGGCCCAATCCTCTAATTTGTCTAAGTACCTCTGTATCCTATCCCTACCCTCCAGCATATCTACCACTCCTCCCAGTTTAGTGTCATCTGCAAACTTGCTGAGGGTGCAGTCCACGCCATCCTCTAGATCATTAATGAAGATACTGAAAAAAAAATGGCTCCAGGACTGACCCTTGGGGCACTCCACTTGATATTGGCTGCCAACTAGACATGGAGTCATTGATCACTACCCGTTGAGCCCGATGATTTAACCAGCTTTCTATCCTTATAGTCCATTCATCCGGCCCATACTTCTTTAACATGCTGGCAAGAATACTGTGGGAGACCGTATCAAAAGCTTTGCTAAAGTCAAGGAATAACACATCCACTGCTTTCCCCTCATCCACAGAGCCAGTTATCTTGTCATAGAAGGCAATTAGATTAGTTGGGCATGACTTGCCCTTGGTGAATCCAGGCTGACTGTTCCTGATCACTTTCCTCTCCTCTAAGTGCTTCAGAATTGATTTCTTGAGGACCTGCTCCATGATTTTTAGAGGAACTGAGGTGAGGCTGACTGGCCTGTAATTCCCCGGATGCTCTTTCTTTCCTTTTTTAAAGATGGGCACTACATTAGACTTTTTCCAGTCATCCGGGACCTCCCCTGATTTCCATGAGTTTTCAAAGATAATGGCCAATGGCTCTGTAATCACATCCACCAACTCCTTTAGCACCCTGGGATGCAGCGCATCTGGCCCCATGGACTTGTGCTTGTCCAGCTTTTCTAAATAGTCTTGAACCACTTCTTTCTCCACAGAGGGCTGGTCACCTCCTCCCCATGCTGTGCTGCCCAGTGCAGTAGTCTGGGAGCTGACCTTGTTCGTGAAGACAGAGGCAAAAAAAGCATTGAGTACATTATCTTTTTCCACATTGTCTGTCATTTTAACTATTAAAATGGAGGTAAAATGGAGGGAGGGAAGAAGAAAGGAGAAAACAATGTAGGCAGGGCGGGAGGCATGAGCCAAGAGAAATTAACTAACTCTGTGAGGGCCTTTCAAAATACAGGAAGCAGCAGCAAGTCCAGCAAACTGAGCAAAGTGAGTAATGCAAGAGAAACAAAGGTTATACTATTGGCTGTGGGAGGAGAGCGGGGTTCAGTGGATTAGAGCAGGTACCTGGGAGTCAGGACCTCTAGTTTTCCTGCTCCCACAAAATTTGAATTTGCTCCCCAAGTGCCTGTTACTTTTGTAGGCACTTCAAATTGTTTACAAGTGTACTTGCTGCAGTTAGCTGTTTTTGAGCAACTCCATACGTGGTTTTAAGATTTTTAGCTTGTATTTGCAAGCCTAATTTTTCTCCCCTTTGCTGACAGCATCTTGTCTGACAATCTCCGACTCTTCCTTAAATTTCTTGTAAACTGTAGGTAAGAAGGGTAATACAGTTTCTTGTGCCTTCCAATTCATGTTTTCATTTCCTATTTTGATCTTGCGCTAGTTTGAAGTTCTTTGTCAGTTCTCTTATGTTATTGTTCAATGCTAAACAAGTGAGATGATGCATTATATGATTTTGCTCCTTATCTATCCCTTTTGTACTTTCCTCCAATATTTCCAGTTTAAACAAGTTATATACATGACCATGAGGCTCAAGATTATTTACAATATTGAGCCTGAACAAATGGTTCTAACATCTCCTGTTTCTCCCTTTCGTTTGCCATAGCTGTAAGTTTCATATTTGAGAGAGAATTATTTTCCTCTCTCTTTATTCAGTATCTGGCATTTAGCCAAGAAAGGCTCCTTAATCCTTATTTATACTTAAAATGTGGCTTTTTGCCCAGGAATTCCTGAGGTATTGGTGTTTCACCTAAAGTACTTTATCATGCATGATTTACAAAACTGATTACTTTTAAAGGTGGCACGCTGCAGCAGAGCTTATTATGAAAATCTCCACCATCCAGGTCTGGCCTAGCTTGCTGCATGAGTATACAGGAGATTAATAAACACTAGCATCTCATTGCTTACTGACTGTTATCCCACTCCCAGCAATCAGGTTGCGAACCTGCACTGCTTGGTTAGACTTATGTTTTGGCTAGCTGGGTCCTGACTGGATTCAAATTCAAAATGTGGGAAATTCAAAATTCAAAATCTCACAGAAAATTTGATTAAACTGTGGGACTTATTGCCATGGGAGGCCAAAAACTTGTTTTAATGGTTACCAATGACAGACAATCAACCTTTCTTTAGGACAATAACTAAAAAGTACAAATGCAAAATAAGATTAAAATTTATTATTTAAATCCAGGTTTTCTGCTTACTGGTTTAAATCATGATTAAAATGGGTGATTTAAATTGCTTTGATTTAAACCAGTCCACCCTGATTGGAACTATTCACCTGAGCTGAATCAGTCACATGCATAAGTGTTTGCAGCATTGGGCCTCAGTTTGTAAATTCTTGCAGGCAGGGAACCCTTATACATGGTTATGGTGCTGTATGGATAACAGTAATTATACTCCCATTGTAACTGTTCAAAGAGCAGGAGCAAATGTTTGCTGCAGCTCTAACATATGTCATTGCTCAGAAAATGGGTGGGAAGGAGCCTGTTCTTCCCTGCTGTAAAAGAATAGAAAAATTATTGTTACTAGGAGATAAACACTTAGTAAACGTACCCCTGCAGCTATTTTAAAATCATTATATCCTGTGGTTTATTTGAAGTCTGTTTGCAATTAATTATATCATGATGCTGTCACGTTTTACCACAGCTCACTTAACTATACAATTATATTCAATGACATGTCTCCCCTTTCATATTTTTATCCTTAGATTTCACACATTTTTCTTGAATAATAACAAAAATGAGTTGTACAAAATGAAAAGCATGTTCACACATCGCCACCATTTACAATAACATAGCTAGGAAATACTAGGGAGAATATGGATTCCTGCAGGCATGTTGAACAAGACAGTTACAATTTGGGACATTTGCCCAAATAGTGACTAATCTATAAATATCTTACATAAGTCTAGAGTGTGCCAATATCTTACATACTGGCAAACAAACACACATATTAAAAATGGCCTCTATGAATATAACAGCACTCTTGAGCATAACTGTTTAACCAAGACAGATTTTTTCAAAAGAATCTACATCCCACTGCAATTCAATGGGACTTTTGCTTTTAAATTACTTAAGAACTTTTGAAATTCAATAGACTTAGACGCTTTTGAAAATTTTAGCCTGACTATGGCATCTTCATAGAGACTGTGGATGAAATCCTGAAATCCTGACCCCACTGAAATCAATAGCAAAACTTACATTGTCTTCAATGGGGCTAGGATTTCACCGAGTAAATGTAAACCTTACAATTAATTCTTTGAGTTTCTAGATGGGATTTTCAAAAGTGCACCAGCATTACCCTAACTCCCATTAAAGGCTTTTGAAAATCTCACCCACTCTCTGAAAGTCTGTTCAATAAACAGAGGGCTTGTCTACACTGGCAAGTTTTTTCGATGAAACTAATGTCTCAAAGGATGGATCCCGCACTTCTCTCCTATGTGCTGTTAGCTGTCGTGAGGACATCGTGCATGGCAGCAGTTACTCACAGAGTTACTCGCAAAGTTAGCAGAGGATGAATCGCAGGCACCCGAGTGTGATATGAATGGCAGAAACTTATCTGTGCTTTGTGCATTCACAGAGCAGCTGCATATGGTAGACCGTCGCTTTTGGGCTAGGGAAACCAGCACTGGTTGGTGGGATCGCATTGTCATGCAGGTGTGGGATGATGACCAGTGGGTACAGAACTTTAGGATGCGTAAAGCAACCTTCATGGAGCTATATGCTGAGCTGTCCCCCAACCTGCGGCGCAAGGACACCAGATTGAGAGCTGCCCTTCCAGTAGAGAAGTGCGTTGCAATCGCTGCGTGGAAGCTGGCGAATCCAGACCGCTACCAGTCAGTCGCAAATCAATTTGGAGTAGGAAAGTCCACTGTTGAGGCTGTATTACTCCATGTGTGCAGGGCAATAAATCACATCTTGCTTCATAGGACCGTGACTCTGGGAAATATGCATGAAATAGTGGATGGCTTTCAAGAGATGGGTTTCTCTAACTGTGGCGGGGCAATTGATGGCACACAAATTCCAATTTTAAAGCGCCAGACCACCTTGCCTCTGAATACATCAGTAGGAAGGGATACTTCTCCATGGTGTTGCAGGCGCTTATGGATCACCGGGGGCATTTCATGGACATCAATTCAGGCTGGTCTGGAAAGGTGCATGACGCATGCATCTTCAGGAACAGTGGCCTGTACAGAAAGCTGCAGGCGAGGACTTTCCTTCCAGACCACAAGATCACAGTGGGGGATGTGGAAATGCCCATAGTAATCCTGGGAGACCCGGCTTACCCCTTACAGTCCTGGCTCATGAAACCTTACACAGGGAACCTGGATTGCAGCAAGGAGCATTTTAACAACAGGCTGAACAGGTGCCACATGATAGTCGAATGTACCTTTGGCCATTTGAAAGCTCGCTGGAGGCGTTTAAATGGCAGGCTAGACTTTACCAAGGATAATATTCCCGTGGTCATAGCCGTGTGCTGTACTTTGCATAATCTATGTGAAGCTAAGGGTGAAATGTTTGCTTAGTGTGGAGCACTGAGGCAGAGCACTTGGCTGCACAGTTTGAACAGCCAGATGCTAGGACTGTCAGAGGAGAACAGAGGGCTGCTATTAACATCAGAGAGGCTTTGAGGGACCACTTTGACAATGAGGGACAGTAACACATCTGCTTTGGAGTTGCTTCCCTGTTGCATCCATGTACAATTTTGGGTCCCAAGATCCATACAACACAATGCTTTAGAAGCCTGTTCCTGAGAGTGAATTGAATGCTCTACGCTTTCGTAGAATATAGAATAAAAATGCTGTACCATTAAATACTTTAGCCTTTATTTATTGTTAAAAAGGGTAAAACCTCACAACTGTGTGTGTAGCTCCAGCTATCATTGTGCAAGCTGTGAGAGGGGGTGGAGTGATGGGGAAAATCAGGAGTGCTGTGAAGTGAAAAGGAATGTGTGGGCATAGAGGGGGGTGGGCTTGGCAAAAAATTGTGCATCTGCATATGCTGCAGTGGCGTTTGACCATGGATCTGCTCAGTCTGCAGCTGTATCAAAGACTTGAGCATCTCTGTCTGATCCTCCATAACTTTTATCATCTGCTCTGTCACTTGTCTAGCAAAAGCAGCATTCTCTTTTCTGTCCTGCCTTTCAGCTTCCCAGCACTCTTTCCGTTCCCTGGTCTGTGTCTCATCACGCTGCAGCAGTTCGTGGAACATGTCTTTGCTGCACCTAGGTTTTTTTCTTATCTGCCGAAGCCCGTCCACGGGGGTGCGTGATGTGCTCTTCGAGGTCTGTGCTGAACAGAAGAGGGATTGTTACATTCTAGCAAATGATTGAAACATTTTAGTAAAAAGGGCATTTTGGTAGTAGAAATCACTTTCTCTCTGAGATTCTAGGCAGGCACACTGCTCTGCGAGCATCCCAATCATGGTAAGTTTTGGGGGCGGGAGGAAGGCGGTTGTGCTTATGGACAAAAAGTTCACGGCTTGCAGGACAGCTTTGCAGGGAACTCATTCTAAAATTATCACACACTTTTTCACAGGCAGCCAACCTGCTGGCTGACATTTTGCTGCTGCGGGTGACCAGAGAAACCAGGGCTCAGCTGCTTGCTGCTTTCACCCCGGTCTATATGCAGCTCAGCTGTGTGCTGCTTTGATTCCAGCTCCAGTGACTGCTAAATGGCATTGTCAAGGTTCCTTCCCCACTCTGAATTTTAGGGTACAGATGTGGGGGACCTGCATGAGAAGCTCTAAGCTCAATTAACAGTTTAGATCTGGTCTGGCTGCCACCACTCCCAAGCACTAATTCCCTTCCCTGGGTAGACTTGAAAGACTCTTCACCAATTCCCTGGTGAACACAGATCCAAACCCCTCGGATCTTAAAACAAGGAGAAATTAACCATCCCCTCTCCTTTCTCCCACCAACTCCTGGTGGATCCAGATCCAACTTCCTTGGATCTAAAAACAAGGAAAAATCAATCAGGTTATAAAAAAAAAGGCTTTTAATTAAAGAAAAGAAAGGTAAAAGAAAATTCTCTGGGAGAGCTTAGCATACCAGCTACTCTCACAGACAACAGATTACAAACACAGAGGATGTTCCCCTGGGCAAAAACTTAGTTACACAAAAAAATATCCAAATACCCAATTTGATTATTCCTCTAATTGCACAAGACAGATTACAAAGAAATAAACATAAACCTATTTATTTCCTTCACTAATATTCACTACTTGATAAGAGGCTGAATTCTGGAGCTTTCCCACTCCGGTCCAAAATGAAACTCTGACCCAGACAAAGGGAACTTCCCTCCTTCCTTTTGAACCATCTTGTCCTCCCATTGGTTCCTCTGGTCAGGTGTCAGCTAGGCTAGGTGAACTTCTTAACCCTTTACAGGTAAAAGAGGCATTAACCCTGTTTATGATAGGCATGATACAGTTTCCTACAATGGGGGAACTAACATGGCTGCAATCCTTTGGAATTTGCAGCAGAGGATTAACAAGTACCTCTGGGAAACTTTCCAGAGCCTCTCTCTGGAGGATTCCCTGCAGGTCTCAATGTCCTTCAACTCCCTACTTGGCCATGCAGGTTAGCCACACAGGGCAATGTCCAGCTCACAGAAAACACTACTTACCTCCCTCTTTTTGATTCCCTTCAGAAGCTACAGCAACTTACCTGGAGTCTCATCTGCTTCCTGCTCCCCGTTGAGCACTTCTGGAGTGGAGAAAAGTTCCTTGATACCTGCCCCACCAGGTGAACCCGCTGGGAGCACCACATCCTCTTCTAGCTCAACTTCTTCATCCACAATTTCAGCCTCGGGTTCCCCCCTCTTTCTGCTGCATGCAAAGTATCCACGGGGCTATCAGCAATGGAGGTGGGGTCACTACCGAGGATAACATTCAGCTCCTTATAGAAGCGGCAGGTCTTAGGTGCACCACCGGAGTGATGGTTCGCCTCCTGCTCCTTATGGTACGCCTGCCTTAGCTCCTTTATCTTCGCTCTGCACTGCTGTGTGTCCTGATCATAGTCCTTTTCGCACAAGCCTTGAGAAATTTGCCCATATGATTCCTACGGGTCACTCGCAGCTGCGACTGAACAGACTCCTCTCCCCATGAACTGATCAGATCCAACAACTCAGTGATGGTCCAAGTGGGAGCACGTTTGGTCCAATAGTCAGCTATGCTCACCTGGGAAGCTCCTCTGGGAAGCCAGCAAGCAGGAAATGAGATTTAAAATTTCCAGGGCTTGCAAGGGGGAGTGGCGGGTTGGCTTCAGGGCAGCGGAGTTCAAACTGCTGACCAGAGTGGCAGCATGGAAATTGTGGGATACTTTCTGGAAGCCAATAAAAAAAAAAAAACCTGTGGTGTCTACACTGGCTGTTTGTCAACAATAAAGGGAGGGGAAAGGACAAAAAGTCTCTCGCAATGGTGGAAGTTTTTTGTCGCCAAAACTAGGTGGTTTTTTTTTTTTAAAAAGTCACATTGCAGTGTGTACGCTATCGCTGTTTTGTCGCCAAAAGCCAGTTTTTGGCGACAAAACTTGCCAGTGTAGACAAGCCTGGAGTAAAAGATTTGCAACAATGGGCAAACCATGATTCTTTACATGGTTTTCATTTGGTGGAGTGCACAGTGGCCAAGTGTATGATCCATGACCCAGCCATGTGAAAGCAAGAGAACAAGCAGCAGTATGAGCCAGCAGCCAATGGCCATGTTTGAATAGCTTCTGGGCATTATGGCTAGCAGGAGCCAGAGCAACCCAGCCCCTGCCCCAGTCCAGGCTAACATCCAACTTCATCCTGTAGCCATGAATTCATCTCCATGATACTATGAACTGGATGGGGGTGGTTAGCCAGTCCCTGGAAGGAAGTACCTGTGGTCAGGTCTACCCATCACTTCACCCCCCGAGGCAGCAATGGCCAAGAAATGATGGGTACCCATACCATGTGCTCTTCCCATACATGTGACCTGGTGCTGCACTCTCGTGAACATCACAACTGCATAGGGCAGATGGACTGCGCTGTGCTGATGCTAACTGTTTGCAGCAGCAGGACTGTTAGTACTATTCACTGTTGCACACAGAACCTTTGTTTCTGTGAGCGCTTTGTCTGCAATTGAGAGGGAGGGGTACTTAGCAACACAATTTTATTTCATCATCACTATCACAATCAATGCACATTCGGAGATGGTATAAGCACTGACATAGAGCATATCACGTGCCCCTTCCACTCCAAGCCAGATAGAGGAACTAGGAGTTGGATGGGGGGAAAATGGATCAAGCTCCCCAGAGCCGGAGCCTCTGGCTTCACACCAGCTGCCTCTGCAAGCCAGGGAAAAGCAAAGGGTCCCACTCATTGTTCAGGATATCTGTGACTTTCCACTGGACTACAGCCATTAAACAAGCAGAACTGGTGTACTGTAATAAGTTGCTGGGCAAACAGCACTTCTGCCCATATGACTAGAACAGACAGAAAAGTTTTCCTGAAATACACTGTGAAAGTTTGGAAGGAGCACCTTGGAATAGTGCTGTGCTAAGAATCAAGGCATATGTTCCTGGAGGGTAAGTGCCTTCACTTGAGTCAATACCGCGACCACGTGCAAGCAATAACTAGAAGATGCATTGAGTTAACCTTTGCAGTGTGTCTAGGCTAGCTGGAGAGGAGCATCTTGAGTGTACTTGAGCCAACAATACAGCCCTTTGTGTGGATGGATTACACTGCTCTACAGCCAAAATGCTTCTGAAATAAATGTAGTCAAACTTTACTAATTCTGGGTCACTGAGAATGAAAATGATGCTTAAAATTGTTGATTGGCTCTAGTTTTCAAGATATGCTATTGGGTCAGTATATACGACCCTTGACTTGGGAATGGCGGAGGATAAGTGAGTTATAAAGGGACGGGATCTCAATTTAAACCAGAAATGACTAAAATACATCTTTGACTGGATCTATGAATAAATCTATGACTGGGTTTGGACAGTACTTGCTTTTTAGGCAAAACAATGAATGATGCAATCTGAAGCTGGTATTGCGTCATCCATGATATGAATTGCATCCTGTTATTCCTAGAAGTCATGGATGATGCAATCATAACGAAGTTTACATCACTCTGCTGAACAAATTGCCCTATATCAGCTCTAGAAATCATACAGTGTCATGCTCTCTTATTTGTCAGTGTTTGATTTTGCAAAGGGACACATTTCTGTTTAGCCAAAGTGAGCAGAGATGCCTCGTACTTGTGTGAACAGTGCAGATAACTTCTGCTATGTTTGTGGTGAAGTGACTTTTGCATCACAAAAGCGCAGTATAACCACTATAGTTAAGAAAGCCTATCACCTTTATTTTGGCTGCAAGATTGGAGATCAGGACAAGAGGTGGGCCCCACACATATGCTGCAACACTTGTGCAACAAATCTTCGCCAGTGGTTGAACAGGAAAAGGAAATCTATGCCTTTTGCAGTGCCAATGATTTGGAGAGAGCCAACAGATCATACCAGCAATTGTTACTTCTGCATGGTGCCTCCAGTTGGGAAAAGTGTGTCAAAGAAGAAAAAGTGGACTGTGCATTATCCAAACATTCAATCAGCTATACGCCCAGTACCCCACGGAGAAGGACTGCCGCTTCCTGATACACCAGAATCATTCTCACTTGAGTCAGACGAGGAAGAGGAAGAGGATGAAACTTCTGTTCCTGAACCATCAATGTCACAGGACCCACATTTTCTCCCATCCTCCTCCTCTGAACCACACCTCATAACACAAGGTGAACTGAATGATCTTGTCAGGGATTTGGAACTACCCAAGAATAAGGCAGAGCTGTTGGGCTCCAGACTACAGCAGTGGAATCTCCTGGCAGGTGATATTAGGGTTTCCATGTTCCGTGACCATCAAAAGGATCTTGTCCCATTCTTCTTCATGGAAGGTGATCTTGTAGCCTGCAACAACATCGATGGTGTGATGGCAGCCCTCAACATCGTTCACGATCCAGAAGAGTGGAGACTGTTCATTGATTCATCGAAGACGAGTCTTAAAGCTGTTTTACTGCATAATGGCAATGTTTTGCCATCAATTCCAGTTGGTCATGCTGTCCATATGAAGGAAACCTATGACAACATGAAACAACTTTTGAGGTGCATAAACTATGACCAACATCAGTGGCAGCTTTGTGGCAATTTGAAGGTTGTTGCTCTCTTGCTTGGTCTGCAGACTGGATACACAAAGTACTGCTGTTTTCTCTGTGAATGGGATAGTCGTGCAAGAGATTCCCACTACATCAAGAAAGATTGGCCACTGGAGCCTGGGAGGAAAAGTGTTCAGCATCCACCACTTGTTGAATCAAGGAAGATTTTGTTACCACCCTTACATATCAAGCTGGGTCTGATGAAGAACTTTGTCAAGGTCATTGACAAAACACAAGCAGCTTTCAAGCACCTCCATGGAAAATTTCCAAGGTTAAGTGAAGCTAAGATAAAGGAAGGTGTCATTGTTGGTCCTCAGATTCGTGAACTTCTTCGAGATGATGCATTTGACCATGCACTGCGTGGCAAGGAAAAGACGGCATGGAAAGCCTTCCAGTTAGTGGCAATACATTTTCTCGGAAACACAAGGCAGACAACTACAGGTTGTTGCTGGAAAACCTCCTCAAGGCATACAAAAGCCTTGGTTGCAACATGTCACTAAAGATACATTTTTTGCACTCTCATCTAGATTTTTTCCCACCGAACTGCGGAGCAGTGAGTTATGAGCATGGCGAGCGATTTCACCAGGACATTGCAACAATGGAGAAACGCTATCAGGGCAAATGAAGCCCATCAATGCTTGCAGACTATTGCTGGACAATGACAAGAGAGGCTCCATTTAATGAATACAAGAGACAAGCCAAGAAGTGCCGAGTAGACACTGAATAGGACTAAACTATGTACATAATAGGTTTTTGTCTTTTGTTTCATAATAAATTTTATTTATATAACCCTTTTGCTGATTTTTAAAGCGTTACATAAACAGGACAGGTGAAATATTATCATGTAAAGCAACCATAAACACATGAAAAGACCTAGGTTTACAATTTATGATTAAAAGTCTACTATCTACACAATATACATAGACATAAAATGTAAAAACTTAAATATCTTGGAAATAGTAGCCAATCAGTTGTTTTAATTGTCATATTTGAATTCAGCACATCAAAATACATAATAAATAGCACATTTTATCTCTGAAGCAGACGACTTCTCAAAAATTGTAGACCAGTGTTATTGCTGTTGTGTGACAGGGGACAAAGGAAGTTGCAGGTGAAAGGCTTTTTTCTAAACAAGTTTAAATGAAACTAAAATGATTCCTCATAATTCAAGCATTTTTAAACAGTGACTATAAACTCTACAGTGGAATGGCCCTTGAAATGGAATTATGTCTCTGCTGATGAACGAACTCTGTCCTTCTCAGTCTGTGAACAGTAACCTAGCAGTAATGGAGGAGATGAGCCAACAGTAGAAAATCTAATTCACAAATATTCTTTTGCATTAAAAAATGAATGTCACTGTGACGGGTTCTGCCCCCACTCTGGGGTGCCACCTGATGTACTGGGGTACCACTGAGCCCATCTATTCCACCAGCTTGGGCTCCCTTACACTGTCCTGTACACACACACACAGGTAGGGACACACCCAGCTGCAGAAAGACACAGACACTGAAATCAGCTCTTCATGGGAAGACTCAGCTAGGGAATTTCCCAGCATTCAAGTGCACAAACCCTCTAGAGTGCAAACCCAAATTTGTATTGTCTTGCACTGCACAGAGAACTGCACAGCGAAAGCCCATAAAATTCACCCCCTCACTCAATATGGAGGAAGATATGCACAGCTTTTTGCCCCCCACTTATGAATTCCACAACCTGGTTTTAGAGAAAGCAAAAACAAGTTTATTGACTACACAAGATAGCTCTTAAGTGATTATAAGGGATAGCAAACAGATCAAAGCAGATTACTAAACAAATAAAGCAAACATGCAAACTAAGCTTAATACACTAAAGAATCTGGTTACAAGTAGTAATTTCTCACCCTAAATATTTTTTCTTTCACAGGCCAGATGACTTTTCCAGCCTGAGCTCAGTTCCCCCTTTCCCCCCATTTTGTCTTTGTTTCTTATATGTTTCCAGCAGTCATCCTGATTAAGTCACATATGTAAATAGGTTTTACATATGGTGGAAACCCTTTGTTTTCCAGTGTGGTTCCTGACCCCCAGGAGAAAAATACTGGCATTCTATCATGGAGTCCAGTACCAGGTGACATGATCACATGACCCTGCAGTGTCAAAGCAGCCATGAGTCAAAGGTTGTTTGTAGCATTTCAGGAAACTTTTTAGGAACGTGGGAGATTAGCATCTTCAAAGACCTGTTGTTCTCCCTAATGGCCCATCCGGATTGATTACATTCTGTCTGGTGGGCATTCCCCAGGTATAAACCCACTTGTAATCGATACATAGTCAATATTCCTAACTTTAGATAAAAAATTGATACATGCGTACAAATAGAATAATAATATTCAGTAAATCATAACCTCTTGAATGCATTCTCTTGCACAAAATATATCATAGGCATGCTACAATTATATAATATCAATATTTCTATGAAGAATATGGGGCATAGTGTCACACCTTCCCCCTGAGATTACTGCCATAGGGTTAGTCACTGACTAATGCAAAGGCAGTGTTCCTAAAATTCTCCTTAAGTCTTGGGTATCCAACTGGCCAGTGTTACCAAAAAATGGAGTGTTATTCCTAGGTGTTTTTTTTTTAAAAATTGGGTTTCTTTTTCCAGGTTGCCTGAAAGCATTCTAGTGTGCAGCATTATTAACACAATGTAGATATCAATATCTTTTAGTGTGTAGGTGTCTTGGCATTTAGCCACCAATGCCATGAGGCAGTGTGCCTCAGTTTCCCCTTCCACACAGCAGCCTAGGTTTGTTATGCTTTCTCTGCTGTGCCAAGCTGTGAGCCTGTTTACTGGTGCTAGCTGAGAAGTAGTATTCTTATAGGATTTCCTTGTTACCATTCTTGGCATGTTCAAAAGTTTCTTCCAAAAATCATAGAATCATAGAAGATTAGGGTTGGAAGATACCTCAGGAGGTCATCTAGTCCAACCCCCTACCAAAGTCTTTGTTATGACCAATAAGCTGTATAGTATAAGGGTCAACACTACCAGCAACTTCATGACAGGGAGGCGTTTCCAAGTATACCATGCCTTCTGTTTAGACAGTCCGGTTTGTTCAATAGTCATTGTATTTCTTAACCCCTTCTTGAACCACAGTAAGTATTCTGATACTGGTCTTTCTTCCCCTTTAGTAAAGGTTCTCAATTCATGTCTGTCTTTGGGGCTTTGGCAAGGAAATGGTGTAAGGAGACCTTGCATGTTACTGGCCAGCCTCCAGTGGAGCTGCATTCCATCTCCAGGGTTATGCCCATACAAAAACCCCCTCCCTCCCTCCCCACTGGGATTTTTTGTAATTCTCACTCTTAGAGTTGGAATCTTCCCCACTCCTTTTCTCAGCTCTTGCCTAGCTGCTGGGAGGAGTTTACCTGCCCAGGAGAGTGCGTCCTCCTCCCCTTTCTCAGGTGGGTCATTAGCATTTTCATTGACACCCAGTTGTTAGAAAGACTCTCATCCTGCCTTAAAGAGACAGAGTTAGTTTTCAAAAGTAGATTAGGAACAACATTTAGCAAAAATGGGACCTGGATTGGGGTACCCTCTGTCACCCATCTCTCTGTTCCTAAGAGATCAGTTGTATGACTGCTCCCTTCCAGGAGGTCAGTTACAGAGTTCCCCCTTAAAACCTGAGCCACAAGTGGGGTGCCTGGGAGCATAGATGCCAATCCAGCAAATTTCTTCTGGACAAACCCTCTCATGTAATCAGTGAGGAGACATTCTTTTACTCCCCCACATCCCTTCTTAACTTCCTTCTCTTGGCCCTCCACTAAGGCACACACCTCTGTGCTCTTTACAGTGGGATCTATCCCCTGTTCAGCTCATAGCTAACAGCCAGAACAATCCTTTTGCTGGTAAGCACTGCACCCTCCTCCCTCTTTGAATTGGGTTTGCCTCCAGCTACAGAGTGCAGGAACCGTCACCCACCACAGTGGTCTCTAGGATTCCATTCCCCTCCTCTGGGATTCCCTCTAGGACATATCTGCCTATGCATTCTAGAGTGAGGTCCATCCCTTTCTTGGCTGCAATCTGCTGGCAGCCCACAACCTGGACAGTCTTCCCACAGACAGGCAAAACATTCCCTCCCCCTGAGGAAAACCTGCATTTAGCCACCAAGCAGTAGGAGCTAGTCTCAACCACACCCACCCCGGTAGCAGACAGTTTTCCACTGCTGCAGAGGAATTAAAGAGACACTTTCCCATTCCCCCAGCAGTTCCTGAGACTTCACTCTTTCCCTTTGAGACTTCAGCACAAGATTCCTCTTTGCTGCTGACAGACCCCTGGCCAGCCTGAGCCGCACTGAAAAATTTGTTTCCCAATAATATTTGGGTTGTGTTATGGGGAACAGCAGCAACTGTTAATTCAGTTTGCAAATCCTCAGTGTCCATGTGCACTTTAGCCAAAGGCACAAGGATTTTGTGACCTCTTACTAACAAAAGCTCTGCCCTCTGACCTGGTAGTATGTCTTTCTCCTGAACAAGGTCTCTCCTGAGCACAGAAATTTCTGCCCTGTATCTCTCCACCCAGGGAGTTCTTTGCCATTAACTCTGACAGCCTTTATGTGCTTTCTGCCTGGCTGTGCAGTGGCTACCTTTACAAACCCTGTATGATAAGTGGCAATTGCCTGAGGTGCCTCTGTGCTCTGGGTAGCAGCATTTCCATGAGTTGCTTGTTGCCTGTTCCCACTCAGCACAGGGCATTTATTCCTCATGTGCTCAATGGAATGACAATGATAGCACCTTCTGGTTTCTTCTGTTTTTACAGGAGATTTGGGACGAGGGTTGGAGGAATGAACATGGGGAGGTGAGCGTCCAGCCTCCACATCCACCGCCTTTTTTTCCCAGGGGTAAATCAGGAATTCTGCTTCTCACCAAACTTAAACCCCTCTGCCTGTGATTTATTTCTAGTGGATGCTTGAGACTGCTCAAATTAATCCGCAAAAGTACCAAGCTGCTCAACAGTTTTCACTTTTTTGTCCCATAGATATTGTTTCACATCATCACTACACATAATCAATAAATGTTCCTGAACAACAAGATTTCTTCAAAGTTTGTAATACTTTTTCCCTTTACCCACTTATCCAGTAAATCTCTCATTAGGTTTACATATGCCACATTACTCATTCCAGACCCTCTCTTAAGGCTTCTAATTTTCACTCTATATATTTCTGGTGTAATCTGAAACTGTTTTAAAACTATTTCCTTCAGTTTAAAATAATCTGACGCATCACCCATTATCATCTTATTGGATATACTCAGAGGGGTCATCTTTGATCCTCAGGAATCTCATGGTGTACACACAGCCTCTGAAAGGTGATGAAATAAGAACATAAGAATGGCCATACTGGGTCAGACCAAAGGTCCAGCAAGCCCAGTATCCTATCCTCTGACAGTGGCCAATGGCAGGTGTCCCAAAGCAAATGAACAGATAGGTTATCATCAAGTGATCCATTCCCTGTCACCCAATCCCAGATTCTGGCAAACAGAGGCTAGGGACATCATTCCTGCCCATCCTGGCTAATAGCCATTGATGGACTTATCTTCCATGAATCTATTTAGCTCCCTTTTGAACCCTGTTATAGTATTGGCTTTCACAACATCATCTGGCAAGGAGTTCCAGAGGGTAACAGTGCCTTGCATGAAAAAATACTTTCTTGTGTTTATTGTAAACCTGCTACCTATTAATTTCATTTGGTGGCCCTTTGTTCTTGTATTATGAGAAGGAGTAAATAACACTTCCTTATTTACTTTCTCTATTCCACTCATGATTTTATAGACCTCTATCATATCCCCCCTTAGTCGTCTCTTTTCCAAGCTGAAATGTCCCAGTCTTATTAATCTCTCCTCATATGAAAGTTATTCCATATCCCTAATCATTTTTGTTGCTCTTTTCTGAACCTTTTCCAATTCCAATATATCTTTTTTGAGATGGGGTGACTACATCTGCATGCAGTATTCAGGGTGTGGGCATACCATGGATTTATATAGAGGCAATATGATATTTTCTGTTTTATTATCTATCCCTTTCTTGATGATTCCCAACATTCTGTTCACTTTTTTGACTGCCGCTGCACATTGAGTGGATGATTTTAGAGAACTATCCACAATGACTCCAAGATCTCTTTCTTGAGTGGTAACAGCTAATTTAGACCCCATCATCGTATATGTATAGTTAGGATTATGTTTTCCAAAGTGTATTACTTTGCATTTATCAACATTAAATTTCATCTGCCATTTTGTTGCCCCGTCACCCAGTCTTGTCCCCTGTCTTGCTGTATGCAGGACACAACCACTCCCATTTGTGGATTTTTGGAGAGGTGGGGCCCCCTGGTGTGGGGTTCTGGTTCTGGTTCTGCCTGTGAATCAAGGCCAGTTCCTCCTGTCTATCTTTTTCCTTCTCCTCCATGGCTAGCTTCTGGGCCTCCATTTCTTTGTTTCTCAGTTCCAGGACAGCTTTTTGCCTGGCTGCTTCTGCCTCCATGGCTCTCTCCATGGTCTTAAATAGGTTTTACATATGGCAGGAACCTTTTGTTTTCCAGTGTGGTCCCCCACTGCCACCATTGGAAAAATACTGGTATTCTATCATGGAGTCCAGTACCAGGTGACATGATCACATGATCCTGCAATATCAAAGTAGCTATGAATCAAAGGCAGCATCCCAGGAAACTTCTTAGGAAGGTAAGAGATTAGCATCTTCAAAGACCTGTTGTTCCCTACTGGACTGATTGCATTCTGTCTGGTGGGAATTCCCCAGATGTAAACCCACTTGTAATTGATACATAGACAATATTCCTAACTTTAGATACAGAAATGATTAATGCATAGAAATAGGATAATCATATTCAGTAAATCAATACCTTTCCAGTCATATCTCACATGCCTTATCTTGCACAAAACATATCATAGTTATGCTATAATCATATTATAAGAATATTTCTATGAAGAATATGGGGCATAGTGTCACAGTCAATATGACCATATTTGCAAGCAGAGTTGGGTGAATAATGAAAAAACTATTTGTCAGATATTTGATTAGAAATTTTGTCAAATGTGTTGAATAGGTATTTGATAAATGTTTGTAAACCATTCACATAGCCCTTGTGCAGAGAAGCATTTCTCTGGCCAACATTGAGGATTTATGTCTATTTACACACCTATCAAAGCACAGATGACATGTTAATTTTAAAAAGCAACAGAGGGTCCTGTGGCACCTTTGAGACTAACAGAAGTATTGGGAGCATAAGCTTTCGTGGGTAAGAACCTCACTTCTTCAGATGCAAGTAATGGAAATCTCCAGAGGCAGGTATAAATCAGTGTGGAGATAACAAGGTTAGTTCAATCAGGGAGGGTGAGGTGCTTTGCTAGCAGTTGAGGTGTGAACACCAAGGGAGGAGAAACTGCTTCTGTAGTTGGCTAGCCATTCACAGTCTTTGTTTAATCCTGATCTGATGGTGTCAAATTTGCAAATGAACTGGAGCTCAGCAGTTTCTCTTTGGAGTCTGGTCCTGAAGTTTTTTTGCTGTAAAATATCAAGTATCAGGGGGTAGCCGTGTTAGTCTGTATCTACAAAAACAACAAGGAGTCTGGTGGCACCTTAAAGACTAACAGATTTATTTGGGCATGAGCTTTCGTGAGTAAAAACCTCACTTCTTCGGATGCATCCCAGCCACCCCTACCCTGTGTGGCCAGCAAGCCCCACTCTCCCCTGATGGCCCCTCTTGTTGGGCCCCAATATTCTTCTGGGCCCTGGCATGACTGCATACTTGCACCATTGTAGTTACACCACTGGAATTTTTAATAATTGAAATGAGATATTGTGAATTTCGGAATTTTGTTTGTTGTTTTAATTTTGGGAGACGCTTAGATGAAGGACATATAAACGCATAGGTAACTAAATAGATGGAGAGCATCTGACTGTAAGGGATGACCATGATGTTTGTGTCACTCACAATATGTGGTGACATCTGTAAAGTGCTTGTACTTCAATATTTAGAGAGCCAATTACCCACTCTTGGAGAAGAACACTGCATGTAATCTCCAGATGGTTTTTCAAGCAGTTTCTTTCCATTCTCTCTAGGAGGGGGGAAGAGTTTGCAATCTCATATTGGGAGGAGGGGTACAGTCTGGAAAGCCCATTGTGTCCTATTCTGAAGAGAAATTAGAATTAAATCCTACTTTTCTCAAGCCCACTGTATATTAAGGAGATTTGCATTGCTGTAGCTTGTGCATTGGTGTAAATCCTAATGAAGACATGCTGCACCAACACAGAGTGGGGCTTGCACCAGAGATTGTCACTTGGTAATGTGCTGGGCATAGAGCAGAGGATACCACACACATCAGTAGCTGCCCAGTTCTACTCTTTTTCACCCTCTATAATTCCAGCCCCACCATATACATAGGAGGGGTTTTTGCAACCTGGGGGAAGAGTGTAAATAAATACTGATCAGCACTCCCCACCTCCAGTATCCTCTCCCAATACCCTCAGCTTTATCTCCCCTCCCTCAGCACAAAGGGAGGAAAACATCCTTCCACTACTTCTTAATTTCTGTGTATGTAAAGTTTGCAGGTATAGTTCACTCCTAGAGTCAGCTACGTTTTTGATTAAGGGTGACGTTATCTTAATTATTTCCCAAGAAAATGTCTATTGTGTTATGGAAAAAGCAGCTTTCGTCTACTTTAATAATTTCATTATAATATATAAAAATAAGTTTTAAAATAATGCAGGAAGATTCTTTCAAAGGAAACAATTTGTGTAACTATCTGCATATGAGCCAGTTCATTACACCTGAACATATTACTACAAACAATTTTCACAATTAAAGTACAGTAGTTATCCCAAAATACTTTTATAGCAGAAGTAATTTCATAATAACTATAGAAATTACATCCAAATTAAGGAATAATATGAGCTTGTTATGTTACCACATGTTATCAGAATAACATGATTCCAACATATATGCAAAAATTGTTACTTCTTTAGGCGTTGCTCACTTTCAATGTACTAATACATTATATTATGGGTTTTGAGCTAAATTCACAGTTGTAGCTATGTTAAGAACCTTTGAGGGTGAATCTGTGGTAAACAAGTCTACAAATCTTTTTAATGCAAATGACAGCTCAAGGAGAAGTCTTTTAAATCACACAGACACTTAATTAGATTTGGTTCAGTTACATTTCATTGATTTTTATGGAGAATACTGTGACATGCCTCAAAGACTTCATTTAGCGAACCACAAATAATTTAAAGCACAAAAGATCATAGAGTAAAAAAACACAGAATAGCTGATAACATAAGATAATGAATGTTAACAGCATGGCAACCACTGAGATTAGACCAGTAAGTTTTTTATAGGGTGCAGAGATAATTCTGAATTCTCACTTTGTGGAACACATCCACAATGTATATGCTTCTTCCTACATTAAAATTTACTTGCCACCTCAGCTGATAGGATTCTTAGATGGTATTTTTGTATTAACATAGACTAAAGATACCATTAAAAATAAATCAAGATGCCAGCTGCTAGTAATGTCATCACTGTGCTGCTGTCATTATGGTGTTACATTTTGGAGATCAAAAGATAAAGCAACAGGAAAAAGAACAAGCTGGATATCCAAACTATATTGTTTCTAATTTTGTTTTGTGAATTGTGTCATCACTGATTGGCCTTGGGCTTGGTGGTATGAGAAAGCATTTATGCTTCTACGGAATATGACACATGACAGTATATTATTTGAGTGCTGTAGAAGAAAATTCAGGATTTTTAAAATGAATTTAAATGACATTACAATGGTTCTTTAGAATATTAGTGTATTACTCATATGGTCAAATTCAGAGGTGACATATGGAGATACAAGTTACACATGGTGTCATGTAAAGAATACAGAAGATGCTAATAGGAAAGTGTAAGATAATTAAATATGCTATATCTCCTTTATTTTATAACTTCTTGCAAAGTCCTTCTGGCCACTGTTCCTGCTGCAACACCTCCCTTCTGCATCCTTTGATGAATAAATTACCCCAGTCTACAGCCCTTCTCCACTACAGCTGTGTTGATAGTAGTGGGTGACTTACTTTCAACCTATTTGTCCTTTGACCTAGTTTGAAAATCATTCCAGTTTGTAGTGCATACAAAGGTGTGTCCCTAAACTGTGTTAAAACCCACAATCCAGGGACACATTTATGATCCCATCTATGCTGCAAAATGGAACCCTGGTCAGGGATCATAGAATCATAGAAGATTAGGGTTGGAGGAGACCTCAGGAGGTCATCTAATCCAACCCCAACTAAATCATCCCAGCCAGGGCTTTGTCAAACCGGGCCTTAAAAACTTCTAAGGATAGAGATTCCACCACCTCCTTAGGTAACCCATTCCAGTGCTTCACCACCCTCCTAGTGAAGTAGTTTTTCCTAATATCCAACCTAGACCTCCCCCACTGCAACTTGAGACCATTGCTTCTTGTTCTGTCATCTGCCACCACTGAGAACAGCCTAACTCCATCCTCTTTGGAACCCCTCACTGTTCTAAACACAACAGTTGGCTTCAATGGGATTACCTAGGGGAGTAAGCATTATGTGCGATAGTATTTGTAGTAAAATTGGAAATGTAGTAAAATAGCAGGAGATCATCTCTGAGGAGCTGAAATTTTGGATCTGGGTGCTCCCTGAATAAACTCATTCCTTCTAGAGTGGTGCTTGAGGCAAATTCTGAGAATCCTTTAATCCGTGAGGCTTCTGAGTATCTGAGCTCTATTTCTAGATGCCCAGAGAACAAGAACAAGATGGCTTCTGGAAATGTGTCTCCACTATTACTTCTGCGGTTTCTCCAGTTGTGTAGGATTTCATTGAGAGTCCTCTCCTTTAACCTTATGGTATCTTTACCCAATATCCATATGCAGTTTTGTGGCCTTCCCAAACCTGGAGTCAGTCTGCTTAGAGCTAAACCCCATCTTCAAACTTCCATCTTCCTTAGGAGATATGGTTTCTGAATGCCAATCTGGTTTTGGAAGGGTAGATGGAAAATGATATTCCTGAACAGGCTGCTCCATCTTCCTCCTCACCAGATGGTGCTACAGGAAGCTCAATTATCTGGTGATTTACAAGAAGGCTTGGCAGAATTCAATTTTTATTTTTTTTATAATTTTGATGAATAATATCAATTTTTATTTTTTGGCTTGTTTAGTTTTCTTTATTTAAATTTTCACACTTGTGGAGAAATTATAGGGGGGTCAGACAATGGAGGGTCAGACAATAAATATTCAATGACAGAAATTAAAAAAAAATTAAAGCTTTATAACCATTAAACCACAAATTGTCAACTTCATATGTCAAAGTATACAAAGTAAATAGTCGTAAATCAAACTCTAAGAAGTTCTCAAGCAGCATTTTTCTTACTTTTCCTATCTGTACATTTCAATTATTGTCAATAGAAATATTTTTTGTTGGTTTGTGTCTGTAGGGTGAAGTAGACATTTACAGATAAAAATTTAATCCTTCCAAGCCTATTTAGAAGAGCTTCCAGGAACTCTTACGTTAGAATATGGAGTAACTGAGTGTTGAACTCTCCATTGTGCAGGAGAAATCCCTTTGATATCCTGAAACTTAGACAGAAAGGGGTAGAAATGGCCAATCCTATTAGTTAGGTCTCCTTGGACCAGCTCAAGATCTGTGACAGATACATGCCTTCAGGCACAAAATAAAAGGGGGCTGATAGGCTGCATCACTTTCAATGGTATGGCTTTAACTTTTTGAACACACATTCTATACCAAGATCTTTGGTTGTCACAGCTGTCACAAAAAGGACAAAGCAAAGGAGTGTCTCTTGTTTCATTTCCCAGGAGAAGGACACAAAGAAAACTGACATTTTAGGACCATGAGTTTTTATTGGAGCTCCTTCTGTGTAGTATATTAGTACCTAGGCAACCCCCATGATAGTCTCCCATGCCAGAGTCTGGCACAGACAAGTTTTCTTAACCTCCTTTTTGTCCATTTTCTCACTGTTTTGTCATTTTCTCTCTTTTTTTCCATCTTGTTCATTTTTCTTCCCTATAAACCTTTTTTTCTGTATTTGCTGTCCATTTTTATTCTGGTTTCCACTTCATATTACCTCTCTCCCAGTTCTCCCGTTCCTCCTGCATCTCTGTTTGCCTACCCCTTCTCCCAGTTTTCTCCTCCCCTTTATTCTCCTTCTGGCCTTGTCTAGAGTAGGAAAATTTATACCTGTTCTTCAGCAACAGCGTACATGTAATATTGCTATAAATAGCATAAGTGTTATTGTAGTCAGAGCTCACATGTTTTTCTATCAAGATATACCGGTGTCACTAAGACCACCCTAGTGTGATATGGTAAAGGGATCCCTGGTATGTAACAGTAAATCTCATCTGGCCTGATCAGCTCGATATACCTCACACACCATTGTTATGATATTTATTTAAAAGGTGTCTTGTAATATATCATTTGAAAACTAATACACTGCTCATTAATATCACTGTGAAATTTATATAAATGCTGTATATAAAATTATTGATACTCTCTGATATTATGGTTTGAAAACAGACAAAGGAAGAAACAAGTTTTTTCCAGACAAAGGGGATGGCAAACACCTCTTTGGTTCAGTTGCAAACCAAGCCAGGTGTGATCATAAACAAGGATAATGGGCTATTCACTTGCATCAGAGATTGCAGGAAGATCATTTGCATTGTAAAATCCAGGAGACTGCAAAATTAACATGGTGGTGTCTCTTGGTGGACACAGAAAGCTGAGCAAAGCTGAAACCCCAGGAGGGCTTCTTGACTTTGAAATTAAAGATACATTTTGGGGATATAAGGAACTAGGATGACCAGATGTCCCAATTTTATAGGGACAGTCCCGATTTTTGGGCCTTTTTCTTATATAGGCTCCTATTACCCCTCACCACCTGTCCCAATTTTTCACATTTGCTGTCTGGTCACCCTATAAGGAACTGCTGAAAGACATTGGGGGCATCCATCTCTTGAGGGAACAAAGAAACCAGCATTATTCTGTGAGGGTAGGATCCTGGCTGGAACAGCCAGCTATGCTGGAGAATACTGAAAACTTTGTGTGAGTAGGATACTAGTTTAGGCAACGCTGCATCTTGCTAGAATTAAGTTTTAGACAGTAGAAAATGTATTATTTTTGTTTAGTTTATTTTTATTTGTAACTCTTTCACTGGTGCTTAAAATCACTGTTCTTTGTTAATAAACTTATTCTTGTTTTATTACAAACCATCTCAGTATTAAGGTGGAGTGTACCACCCCAGCTGAGCTAACAAGCAGTTGTGTGTACTGGCTCTTTGGAGGCAGTGAACTTAGTGTTACCTCTGTGAATGTCCACTTAGACTATATCTACACTACAGCTTATGCTGGCATAATTTACGTTGCTCAGGAGCATGAATAACCCCCCTCCCCTGAGTGACGTAAGTTACACTGACATAAGCACTGGAGTGAACTGCGCTATGTTGGCGGGAGAGCTTCTCCCCCCAAAATAGCAACTACCGCTCGTGGAGGTGATTTTATTATGCCGATGGGAGAGCTCCCATTGGCATAGAGCATCTTCACCACTGTATGTGTAGACATGCCCTAAGAGGGACTGGACACTGCAGTGGAGATGGTTTAGGAAGATTTGGGACAAGAAGGATTGCTGGGGTCACCCTACATGGAGTAACTGGGTGGAATAGCTTTTAACCTTTGTGCTGTGAGCAGGCTGCTGGTGTCAGGGCTCTGACCAAAGCTGCACAGACTAAAAAACAGAAGGTTACAGGGCAGGCAGTGACAGAACCCTTTACTGGTTTGGGTGAACCCCTAAGGCATTACAACACCATTCCTACTGTCGACATCCCCTTTCTGTATATCTTATTTACTTTCCTAATTTCCTAGTCCTCTCCCTTTCCCTTCAGTCTTAAGTGCTGTCTCTAAAGTTCCCCATTATTCCCTTTGCTGTGTCCTCTCTCTTTGGGCTTTTCCTCTATCAGGGCTGTTCCTCTCTCTGCAGTTTGGGAGCCAGTTCACCCTGCTCTGTTTGGAGACTGCACCTTTCCTTTTTCCCCATCCCGCAGTCTCCGCTTCTGTATGTTGTCATCCAATCCTTCCCACTGCCGCCGCCAATCGTTTCAAGGGCTTGGCATTATATGAAGCACTCCAGAGGCCTGGTCCACTGCTTCCGCTGCTCTATAGTTCTGGCTGATGTGGAGATAGCTGCCTTCTAGTTATGGGAGTATGATTTTAAGCAGCAATGCCCCTTTTTTTGACAACTATTTACAATTTACATTTTGAAGTATATATTTTAAAAAAAATACATAAATAGGCACCTATCCCCTACACTGTTTTATTTCACAGAACTTTTAATTAAACATGAAATACATGACTCTCAGGAAGAATGGTCACCATTTATCATGTTTAAAATAATGAGTTGATAGGAAAAAAAAGGACAGAGAATAAATCACAGAGATAGTAACATTCCCCAGTGGATTTACCTCAGCATTATACATTGCTTTTAACAGAATTCTGATATGCTGTGTGAAGTAAGTGCTCTTAAGAAATAACCCATTAGCAAGAAAATATCTCTCACTCCTTTTAGTGCTCAATATTTCTAGCACTTAGTAACCACGGCGGAGGTTACAAGTTATTTGATGCCTAACAAAATATACTAGCTTCTTTTTCCTCAACGGAAACAAACAAACCAATATATATATATAGATAGATAGATCAAGTTTACAAAAACAAATAAATCAAACCAATAGGTGACTATAAATTTTGTTAAGCTCTACATTCTGCCCTTGAATGCTGTGTGTGACTCATCACTGAATGGAGATGATACATAGGTCCGAGGGAGAAATTCTCATTTACGTATTTGTATCATGGTAGCACCCTAAGTCACAAATCAGGATCAGATAAAGTTTTGCCAAAATGGAGTAAGAGACAGTCCTGCCCGTAATTAGTGCTTACTTAAGGCAAGACATACCAAATGGTTGTAACAAACAAAGGAGGAAGGGTGAGGGAAACCATAATAAAAACATAGGCCAGCTATGTAAACAACTAAATGGCTCTGAGGCTGTCATTTTGCCAAAATATAGATAGATAGATAAATAAACAAACAAAACCAAAACAAAACAATCAGAAGTCCCTACATACCATCTACTTAGGTGTTACCAACTGTCAGTTTCCCATAGGATGCAGGAAGAAGTGGGTCTTGCAGAAGAGAGATTTGGAGGAGAGGGCAATGGCTTTATGGAATAATTGGGGGAGGATGTTCCGCATAGAAGATGTGGGGCAGAAAAAAGCACGAAGATGCTTATGGGAGAACTGGACAAGGGGGCAATGGAGGCTGGCAGCATTGGTGCAGCGGTGGAGGGGGTGAAGGGAACACAATGAAATTCTTTTGTAAAATGAGTCAGATACTTTTAAAGTTGATTAATGCATTTTTGCTTCTCCAATTAAGAGATGACAGGCAAACATGCTCTTGTAGAAGTACTGTACTATACTGGCCCTACAACACTCTGATTTGTAGTTAATTCATTTGTTCTTTTCTATTCTGTTTAGTTTTAAATCAAGCCAAAACCCCACAAAGCACCATAAATAGTTAGAATAAAAGATTTCTTCAGTGCTGTTAAAATGTAACTGGAGACTGTTCAGCCATTTTGATTAAAAGCAATGGCCTAATCTTGTGTTAAGCATGTAATGGAGAGTTCTCCAAAAACACATTATATTTTTTTTTCTGGACTGCATTTTACAATCAATAATGTCTTGCTTTCAATTGAAAATGCTGCCAGAGCAGGCATAATATATCAATAAGATTTCTAGTGTTTCACAGTAATACATCTAATAATTTGAAAACAAAAGTAGCCTAAAATGATTGAATTCTTGAGGCAATGAAACAGTACTGGTGATTTTATTTAGAATGTGTCCAATACGATTTTCCATTTGGAGTCCACATTTTTAAGCTTTTTCATTATATTATTATAAACATTATCTTCAGATTTCATGGAGTCTTAGAAAGTTTTTAAATTATTGAACAAAAGAGAAAAATTAAAACTTAATGATTAAATAACAGGACATTTATATACATCAGTGGGTTTTCTCAGATACTGGGCTCAAAGTACATACAATGCCTATTGAGTAAAAATAAAAAATTCAACCATGCAAATCATCTTACAAACCAATTGTTCCACTTTCTTTGAAAAATCTGACTTTTAATTTGTTACTGGCACATCATTTTAAAATGACTCATACGTTTTAAAGATTCATTTATGCTTTTTGGTTTTTGTATTGCCGTTGAAAAGCTGACAGGCAAACATGCTGTTGTTGGAGTACTGCACTGTACTGGGAAGATAAAAACTATTCTACCATCAACTACTTTGAGCCCTATAGTGGGTGCATCTGGTATCTGAAATATCACCTGATCTAATCACACTGGCTTATCTTTGAACAACAGCATACCACAATACCAGCATAGATAGTACAATTTGACCAATTGGGTGATTTCATTTAACAGTTTTTTAACACCAGAATCTTTCATTGTTATAATTCTGCTTTTATGAATTAAAGGTCATATATAGAGCACACATGAGGTCTAAATTTAGTCACAGCAGACCACAGCTCCACATAAAGACACATCTTCAAGTTATGTTGACCTGCTAGGAAACAAAGATAAACAGCACAGCAAACATGTACCTGCAATGCACTGCTTCCCTATTAAATATTAACTGCTTCATTTACATTTAAATGAACTGAGCAGTAATGGATGGAATTTCCAGTACTGATGTCTGGTGCTGCTGTCATGGAAAGAAGATGAAGACAATATGGCCTGCATGGGGCAAATGACACAATCATAACATCCGCTCTAAAGTGACTTAAAGATGACCATTCACCAGTCTTAAAACATAATCCTAAACAGCATTTGTTTTCTCTCCCTCTGTAAACAGATCAAATTATTTAAAAGTCTCCTTGACATTCATGGTATCTAACAGAAGCTGAAGTAGAAAAGGATGGGTGGTGTACAGCACTGAGGAGATGGCATAGTACTTGGTTTTGTTGTTTTGTTTAGCATTGATGTGCAGGTTGCAAATATCAGCCATCAGAGACGGGAGGAGTGACCCACCCATATTTTTCATGGGTCTTCACTAAACTCTTAAATGTTGCTTCAGCTTCCTTACGACTGAAGGACTTTTTTGATTTGCCAGCTTTTCTGCAGATACGGCCCTGCACCAAAGAAAGAGAAAATATTCATTAAACATGTGAACACATAGGTCTATTCAAATTTAAGCACTGAACAAGTAAAAACAATAAGCATTCACAAATGGTATCCCATAAAACACGCAGTTTGTATTAGTATTAGACCCTTATGTCCTCTGTCTGATCACAAATGCTTGAGCAGGTCTGACTGTCCACCCAGCAGACAACAACGATACTCAACATTGTCAGAAGACAGGCAGACACACAAAAGTAGCCCTTTATTATATAATATCTAATTGCTGAATAATGGGAACAGGGAGGAAGGTGGATGGCTTTCAGGGAATCTCCTACCACTATATAGATATAAAAGCATATTTGCGAAGTGAGAGGGCTCAAGTTCTGCAGCTTTCCCCACCACCACTGATACTAATCTTCTCCTTTGCCCCTCCCAATTCCCTCCCACCAACTTAGTCTGGTGCCTCCCTAAGGCATGTCAGTCCCAGGGGTTAGAAAATGCTTTCTTAATGACCCAAGATTGTGTAAAAGCGCAAATAGTGCCATACATGATTATTGTCATTAATTACGATTTACGGACAAATCAAGGAGCATTAATGAATGACATTCTTACTGAGGTTACTAATGCCCTTCTTTTCCTCTCCAAACAGGAAAATGTTATTTTTCATAGTTAAATGCTGTTTCCAATGTAAAAAGTAGCTTGCAATATGAATGTGCTTCTAAGTGTATCCTATATTATACCCAAATGTTACCAAGCACACGATTCTTAGTTATCTACTGTTAATTTTTATTTAATCAGACCTTCTCCATATAAATTCAGTTTTAATATAAATGTGCAATTTACCAATAAACAGCCCAATCCTGCACTTCTCTGGAATACTGTGATTTACTACCATGTGTAGTAAGGAATTTATGCAGGGTAGTAAGTACCAGTCCTAATAAAAAACATGAATGTCATGAAATCCATGCCTTCTGTGCATCATGAAAAAAGTCACGTGTTGTCCATTAATAATGCTCTGAATGATCCAGCCCTCCATGAATAATTCATGACTAAAATACTCAAATATATTCTCCAGAGGAGACTGCCAACATGGTAAATTGTCCCAGTGATAGCATGGTAACATCACTAAACAACAGGATGCTTTGCCTGCTGATTCAACGGAGTTTTCCTCTGATAATCTGAACTGCAAAAAATAAATGGACCAACACCCAACCGTATTCTTTCCTAAAGATAAGGACAGTGTAATATTCGAAATTAGATTAAAAACACCAACCTGCCGATTTCCATTTTTGTGACTCATGTATACGATGAATTGTATGATAAATGAAAATCTAAACATTCAAACTCCTTGCATCTTCATTAGGTCAGAATTAAATATGGGTATCAAATGTATGACAGGACACTATTTCAAATGCATGTTTGACATGACACCCAAGTAATAGGTTGTTAACAGCTTATCACATATAATAATCGTAGAATAATTTTGCACATTTGGTGAGAGTATGAATTAAATTATTTGTGAAATCAGCAGACTACACAGACACTAGACAATAATATAGCTGCAAATTTATTCCACTATACACTAATACTGCTCTTAAAAATGCTAATTTGTATTGCATATATCAGGGGAGGGCAAACTACAGCCTGCAGGCCAGATCTGGCCTGTCAGGGCTTTCAATCTGGCCTGCGGGATTGCCAGCCCTGTGGTGCAGTGGGACTAAGGCAGGCTCCCTGCCTGCCCTGGCCTGGCACCCGCTCCCAGAAACAGTTGGCAGCCCCTGGTGGTGGTGGTGGTGGTGGGGGGGGGGGGAACAGAGGGCTCTGTGCACTGCCTTTGCCTGCAGGCACCACCCCCCACAGCTCCCATTGGCCAGGAACGGGGAACCGGGGCCAATGGGTGCTTCGGGGGTGGTACCCAGAGGCAAGAACAGCGCATGGCAGAGCAGCCTGCCCCCCCCCACCCCAAGGAGCCACTGCTGGATGCGCTGGCCACTTCCAGGAGCAGTGCCAGGCTGGAGCCCGCACCCCAACCCCCTGCCTTGAGCCTCCTGCCCTGAACTCCCTCCTGCACTTCGCACCCCCTCCTACACCCCAACCCCCTACCCTGAGCCCCCAACCCCTTGCCCTGAGCCCCCGGTCGCACCCCGCACCCCAACCCCCTCCTCTGTACCCCACACCTCTCCTGCACCCCAACCCCTTGCCCTGAGCCCCTTCCTGCACACCACACCCCTCCCGTACCCTGTACTCCCTCCTGCACCCCAACCTCCTGCCCCAGCCCTACATTCATGGCCCTGCATACCATTTCCCCACTCAGATGTGGTCCTCGGGCCAAAAAGTTTGCCCACCCCGGCATATATCCAATAAGTAAAGATTTATTTAGATTATTAAACTACCACTTTATCATAATTGTTTGACAGTCTGATTTGAAAGCCTTTGTTAGACAGAACAAAAATAATCTGATAAGTGGTTGCTCTTGTGCAACAGTGTTACACTTAGAAGTAACCAAATAATATATCCTATTCTTCTACACTTTGCTGAAAATCAGGTATAGGTCACAATTTTTGATTCCCATATTTTGCTTCTGATCTGTTAACCCTGTGACACTCAGTTGAAAGACAGAAAAATGGAGATTGGTAGCAGGGAATTAATGTTCTTTTATTGGTAAGTCTGCATTTCTTGTTGACTTTTAACAATAGCTAAGTAATTTGAACGGAAAATTGCCAACTCTAATTACATGCAACTGATTACACTGAATAAGCAATTGAGTTTGGAGTTAAAATCAAGAGTATAAAAATCAAAATGGAACAAATTCGCCTTCCCTCCTTAGACATACACCCCAGAAACTGTTAAAGGTGTTTTAATAATCACAGACCAGATGTTCTCAAATTGTGATTTGTTGACAACTGGTGGTCCACAGGGCACTTGCTAGTGGATACCAAGAAACTGGCTGATCACATGTTCCTTTTCCTTATTTCCAGCTGCTAAATTACACTAAAAGGCAACTAAAAATACATTAAACATTGTTCCTACTATTAATTTTCAATTTAAACAATTTCTGTAGTTTCCAAAGGGATAGTATAGGATAGCAAATAGGGAGATTGTCCTATGACCCACCTCCCCTCTAATTCATGCTCACATGGACAATTTCTATTAAAATGTGATCTATGCTATGAAAAAAATTGGAACCCTCCATCATAGACAAAGAGACACAAATCAGGCAATAAATAGTGCTGCTGAACCTACTTCAATTGAAATCATTGTGAGTTTTGCCATTTATTTCCATGAGAGGGCTTGGCTTATTATATTAGGATTACTGATTATTTCTACTGTGGTATCACTTAGAGATCCTAATTGTAGACCAGGGCCCCACTATTCACCACAACTGAAGGCTATAGTTGTACTCAGTTGTGAATGTTTGCATGTGTGAATATGTTTTGCATGTGCAAATCGCCCTTTAAAAAAAAAAAGTTTGGGACAAAATATCTTTTTCTGAATTGTGTAATTTTGTCTGGAACCTCTGAAGTTAGTTGAGAATAATGTTAGCATTTAACTTTTAATTTCACATATGCAAATAGTGCCTATAGCTGAAAAAAATGCAGATGCCTATGCATGATGTTTCACTTAATTCAGATTTTATCACAATGTCCAAAATATTAAAATAAACTGACCAGGGCAGAAAACAAACAAACTAGTCAGGACTGTAAATTGAAAGGAATGAGGATAAAATCACTATTAGAAGTTAGTAAACTAGTTACTATTAAAATGACATTAAATTCATGTAATAAAACCTTAAAAATTAGAGATGGAAAAGCTCTATTAAGTCATCTTTCTCACTCCTCTACCAATGTGGAATTTTTCCCAATACAGTATATTTTCCAGTGTTTACTTTAAAATATCTCAAACGATAGGGCTTTTGTTACAATTGCTGTGGTATAACTGAGAATTTTAAAGTTTACCTTTTAAAATTGTACTAACACATACATTTGTGTAAATATATTTCCCCAGAAAATATTCATTTTCAGTTTCAGAAAAGTAATATATAAATGAATTTAGTGATTCTCAGCATCTTTTCAAATGCGCATGGGTGCAAAATCTACTGTCCTCTTTTTTTCAAGAAACACTAATCAGATTGATTTAATGGAAACATAACACATTCTGAATGGTTAATTCAGCTGAGGTAACATTCTGGATATGTTTGTTTTTATATTAAATATTTTCTCCTTTTTATCCTAAACTAAACATGCGTAGGGAATATATTTGTACTTAGAAACACATGAGAAAAAGGAAAAATAATATCAGAAAATGAGTCCAACAGCTTCCACTTAAACTCCCACAGGAACTGATCTAGTTAGACATCAGCATGTTTTAAAAGTCTCATCAACTGAAAGTTTTTGGAACCTGACACATTTTGTCCACCCTTTAATTTCCTGAGATGCAGCTATTACCATTCTAGAGATGCCTAGAAATAGAATTTTGGGGGAGAACATACGCCATCTTTTCTCAACAGCAAACAAGCTATACAGTATGCAATACAAAAAATTATAATATCAAAGATATAAATTCTGAAATCCCTTCTGATACTAAATGAAATTCTTTCAAATTGATTTGATATAAATGTCTCAAGGGAATATATATGTATATGTTGTGGCAAATGGCCAACACTACTGTGGTGGGTCCTGCACTTTTCCTTAGTATGGTGGGTCAGGGTGCTGCCCCTTGCCCCTATTCTTGGGTGTTGTGGTCTCACGCAGGGCCTTAATTGGCTCCAGGTGCTCTAATTACCCTGTAGTAACCTCTCCTTAGTCCACAGGGAATATGGCTCTGATCATCCTGTGACCTCACTCCTGTTCCTGTTATCTCATTAGTTATCCCCCGCAATTATTTGGTATCACGGACCCGTGGATCCTCCTCCTGGGCTGGGGGGAGGTCCTTTAGCAGTGGGCGGGCTCTCCCCACCCACTTCCTGAATAGCAACAGGATCACTCTCCTGCACAGGTTGCAGCCCCTCTTCCGGCTCCTCCAGAACCTCTTATTGAGGTTCTGGCTGCACTTTTCCCCGCACCTGTTCATTTATGTTCACCCCATCTATGGCCCCATGAAGTTGAGGGACCTCCTCATCAGCCTCCTCCTAGCTATGGCCAAGATGGCCATTTATAACACCAGGGAGAGGAGGTTGGCTGAAGGGGGGCTCTGCGACTGCGGGGCCTGTTTTCGTTCCTTTATTCCCTCATGCATCCGGGCAGAGTTCCTCTGGGCGGCATCCGCTGTCTCCTTGGATACCTTTGAGGAGCATTGGGCACTGTCCAGGGTTCTCTGCTCGATGTCCCCTTCAGGTTCCCTAGTTTTGGCCCTTTGACCCTCATGCCTGTTCCTATTTTTTTCCTTTGTTGTCCCGCAAATTTAGTTGAGTTCTGGGCTCAATAGTTCCTCCCCAGGCTGAGAGGGAGATTTTCCAGCACCCAATAAGATCACTCTCCTGCTGCTCTCTGGCCCTGCTGTATCTATCTATCTATCTATCTATCTATCTATCTATCTATCTATCTATCTATCTATCTATCTATCTATCTATCTATCTATATGAGGGGCCGGTAGCACCAACTTTTATTATAGTTGCCCCAAATTTCCCACTTGCTTATAACTTTGAAAAACTTTAAGCATTCTGACTGAAATTTTCCATTTTCTATGTTAGCTATCTGCCTCTGGCTCTTTTTTTTTTTTTTTTTTTTTTAATTTCAGCTAACTGGTAGAGCTGTTTCCAAGAACTAGGCTAGGGAATATGTTTTTTTCCCCCATGTTAAAAAATTCTTGAGATCTTTTCTTTGAAATGCTCTAGCATTTCCATGCACTGGAGCAGGAACATGGCATTTGTTTGGAGGGGGGCATGGCCTTAGCATCAGGGAGTTCCTTTTGCTATATCTGTGAAAATCCACCCACATTTGCCAAGTTATAAGTCTTTGAAAATGGCAATTCATACTAAGGGTGCTGGAACATTTTTTATAATGGGGGTGCTGAAAGCCATTGAACAAAATTGTAAACCCTGTATATGATGGAAACCACTTCAAGTCAGGGGGTGCTGGCATTGCCTATGATTCACACATGTTTATAATGGAAGGTATCAGGCAACTTCTTAATAGGTGATGCTACCAGCCCCACCTATAATATATTTTAAAGCTGCTATTTTAAAATGTAGCAATCCTAACCTTTGCAGGAGCCTTTTGGCAATTGAACATCATAAATGGCCAACACTGGCTATATCTTGATTGCACATACTTATATTTTACCTAAACTAGGGTCATATTCTTTTTTCTTGCCACTTCCCTGTTCAGGATTGGTAAAACGAAACTAAACAAGGGTGCCATCCTGTAAACTCTAAAGCACATGAATAGTTATTGCTCCCATGAGCAAGGACTAAGTGCATGACTGAAGATTTGAAGTATCAGGCCCTAATTCATAAAACACCAATTCTGAGTTGAACTTGATCAAAATGTTCTATAAAACTTAAAAGCAACAGAAAACAAGGAAACTTTTCATAAAGGCATTTAAAACAAATGTAACTCCAAAAAGTGCCATCAGCTATTTCCATGTACTACTAAAATATGAATGAATCTTTTTAAAGGACTGGTGAGGCCCTTTTCATAATGAGCTAATTGAGGTTAAAATAAAGAAATATAGAGGACAACAACACTTCAGTTTTTTATCATCATTTATTTATCTAAGCAGAACTTTGAATAACTAACTGCTTCTTTAAAAAAAATTAGTATATTTAAACACAAGTCAAATTCTATTTGCCTTACTCAGATGACTTACCCATGTCATGACTCAGACATGCCAACTAGACATGGAGCCATTGATCACTACCCATTGAGCCCGACGATCTAGCCAGCTGTCTATCCACCTTACAGTCCAAGTTAAAAAAGTATGGGCTGGATGAACGTACTATAAGGTGGATAGAAAGCTGGCTAGATGGTTGGGCTCAACAGGTAGTGATCAACGGCTCCATGTCTAGTTGGCAGCCGGTTTCAAGTGGAGTGCCCCAAGGGTCGGTCCTGGGGCCGGTTTTGTTCAATATCTTCATTAATGATCTGGAGGATGGCGTGGACTGCACTCTCAGCAAATTTGCAGATGACACTAAACTGGGAGGAGTGGTAGATACGCTGGAGGGTAGGGATAGGATACAGAGGGACCTAGACAAATTAGAGGATTGGGCCAAAAGAAACCTGATGGGGTTCAACAAGGACAAGTGCAGAGTCCTGCACTTAGGATGGAAGAATCCCATTAACTGTTACAGACTAGGGACCGAATGGCTAGGAAGCAGTTGTGCAGAAAAGGACCTAGGGGTTACAGTGGATGAGAAGCTGGATATGAGTCGACAGTGTGCCCTTGTTGCCAAGAAGGCTAACAGCATTTTGGGCTGTATAAGTAGGGGCATTGCCAGCAGATCAAGGGACGTGATCATTCCCCTCTATTCGACATTGGTGAGGCCTCATCTGGAGTACTGTGTCCAGTTTTGGGCACTACACTACAAGAAGGATGTGGAAAATTTGGAAAGAGTCCAATGGAGGGCAACAAAAATGATTAGGGGACTGGAGCACATGACTTCCGAGGAGAGGCTGAGGGAACTGGGATTGTTTAGTCTCCAGAAGAGAAGAATGAGGGGGGATTTGATAGTTGCTTTCAACTACCTGAAAGGGGGTTCCAAAGAGGATGTATCTAGACTGTTCTCAGTGGTACCCAATGACAGAACAAGGAGTAATGGTCTTATAGACTCACAGACTCAGAGACTCATAGACTCCAAGGTCAGAAGGGACCATTATGATCATCTAGTCTGACCTCTCGCATGATGCAGGCCACAAAAGCTGACCCACCCACTCCTGGAATAATGCTCTCCCTTGACTCAGCTGTTGAAGTCTCCAAATCATGATTTAAAGACTTCAAATCACTGAGAATCCTCCAGCAAGCGACCTCTGCCCCATGCTGCAGAGGAAGGCGAAAAACCTCCAGGGCCTCTGCCAATCTACCCTGGAGGAAAAATTCCTCCCCGACCCCAAATATGGCGATCAGCTGAACCCCGAGCATGCGGGCAAGATTCTCTAGCCAGACCCTCTGGAAAAAGTTCTCTGTAGTAACTTTTAATATCCCATCATTGACCATTGTTACTAATTACCAGCGATGGCACGTTATTGACCTATTGACTAAAATCACTTTATCCCATCAAACCATCCCCTCCATAAACTTATCAAGCTTAATCTTAAAACCCAGAGAGGTCTTTCGCCCCCACTGTTTCCCTCGGAAGGCTGTTCCAAAACTTCACCCCTCTGATGGTTAGAAAACTTTGTCTAATATCAAGCCTAAACTTCCCGACGGCCAGTTTATATCCATTTGTTCTCGTGTCCACATTAGTACTGAGCTGAAATAATTCCTCTCCCTCCCTGGTATTTATCCCTCTGATATATTTAAAGAGAGCAATCATATCCCCCCTCAGCCTTCTTTTGGTTAAGGTAAACAAACCGAGCTCCTCGAGTCTCCTTTCATACAACAGATTTTCCATTCCTCAGATCATCCTAGTGGCCCTTCTTTGTACCCGTTCCAGTTTGATTTCATCCTTTTTAAACATGGGAGACCAGAACTGCACACAGTACTCCAAATGAGGTCTCACCAGTGCCTTGTATAACGGAACCAGCACCTCCTTATCCCTACTAGAAATACCTTGCCTAATGCATCCCAAGACTGCATTAGCTTTTTTCACGGCCACGTCACATTGCCGACTCATAGTCATCCTGCGATCAACCAGGACTCCGAGGTCCTTCTCCTCTTCCGTTACTTCCAACTGATGCGTCCCCAGGTTATAACTAAAATTCTTGTTAGTCATCCCTAAATGCATAACCTTACACTTCTCACTATTAAATTTCATCCTATTACTATTACTCCAGTTTATAAGGTCATCCAAATCTCCCTGCAGGATATCCCGATCCTTCTCCGAATTGGCAATACTTCCCAACTTTGTGTCATCCGCAAACTTTATCAGCCCATTCCTACATTTGGTTCCGAGGTCAGTAATGAATAGATTAAATAAAATCGGACCTAAAACCGAACCTTGAGGAACTCCACTGGTAACCTCCCTCCAACCTGACAGTTCACCTTTCAGTACGACCCGCTGCAGTCTCCCCTTTAACCAGTTCTTTATCCACCTCAGGATTTTCATATCGATCCCCATCTTTTCCAATTTAACGAATAATTCCTCATGCGGTACCGTATCAAATGCTTTACTGAAATCGAGGTATATTAGATCCACCGCATTTCCTTTATCTAAAAAATCTGTTACTTTCTCAAAGAAGGAGATCAGGTTGGTTTGACATGATCTACCTTTCGTAAAACCGTGTTGTAATTTGTCCCAACTGGCATTGACCTCAAGGTCCTTAACTACTTTCTCCTTCAAAATTTTTTCCAAGACCTTGCATACTACAGATGTCAAACTAACAGGCCTGTAGTTATCCGGGTCACTTTTTTTCCCCTTCTTGAAAATAGAAACCACATTAACTATTCTCCAAACGGTACCACCCCCGAGTTTACAGATTCATTAAAAATTATCGCTAACGAGCTTGCAATTTCTCACGCCAGTTCCTTTAATATTCTTGGATGAAGATCATCCGGTGCGCCCGATTTAGTCCCGTTAAGCTGTTCGAGTTTGGCTTTTACCTCGGATACGGTAATGTCAACCCCCACTCCTTTATTCCCATCCGTCTTGCTTCCACTATTTTTCAGCCCTTCATTAGCCTCATTAAATACCAAAGCAAAATATTCATTTAGATATTGTGCCATGCCTAGATTATCCTTAATCTCCACTCCATCTACAGTCTTAAGCGGTCCCACTTCTTCTTTCTTTGTTTTCTTCCTATTTATATGGCTATAAAAGCTCTTACTATTGGTTTTAATTCCCCTTGCAAGGTCCAACTCTACACGGCTTTTGACTTTTCTCACTCCATCTCTATATGCTCTGACCTCAATAAGGTAGGTTTCTTTGCTGATCCCTCCCATCTTCCACTCCCTGTACGCTTTCTGTTTTTTCTTAATCACCCCTCTGAGACGCTTGCTCATTCAGCTCGGTCTAAATCTCCTGCCTACGAACCGTTTTCCCTTTCTCAGGATACAGGCCTCCGACAGCTCCTGCAACTTCAACTTGAAATAATCCCAGGCGCCTTCCGCCTTTAGATCCCTAAATATGTTAGTCCAATCCACTTTCCTAACTAGTCCCCTTAATTTATTAAAGTTAGCCCTTTTGAAATTGTAAACCTTAGTCTCCGATTTAATTCTGTTAATCTTTCCATTTAGTTTAAACCAAATTAGGTAGGTCTTGTCTTAAGTTGCAGCGAGGGAAGTTTAGGTTGGATATTAGGAAAAACTTTTTCACTAGGAGGGTGGTGAAGCACTGGAATGGGTTACCTAGGGAGGTGGTGGAATCTCCTTCCTTAGAGGTTTTTAAGATCAGGCTTGACAAAGCCCTGGCTGGGATGATTTAGTTGGGAATTGGTCCTGCTTTGAGCAGGGGGTTGGACTAGATGACCTCCTGACGTCCCTTCCAACCTTGATATTCTACAATTCTATGATTTTGATCACAGGTAAAATAATGGAACAATTAATTTGAGATTATCCACAAAGATTTAGAGGCTAAACATGTAATTAATGCCAGTCAGCATGGTTTCATGAAAGGTAGGTCTTGTCAAACAAACCTGTTGTTTTTTTGACAGGGTTATAAGTCTGGTTGATAAAGGCAACTGTGTTGATATAGTATACCTAGAATTATCCATAACATTTTGATTAAAACATTGCATTAAATGGAACTAACAGGGCACAGATTAGATGGATTAAAAACTGGCTCACTATCAGATTTCAAAACATATTTGTCAAAGGCAGGTGATATCAATGAGCAGGGCCGTTTCTAGCAGGGTCCATCAGTGACCAGTTCTTGGTTCAACACTATTCAATATTTTTATCAATGATCTAGATGATGTTATAAAATTATTGCTGGTGAAGTTTTCAGATGTCACAAAGATTGGTAGGGTAGTAAATAATGAGGAGGACAAGTTGGGCAAGATTCACAAAGGGACTTGGGCATTGCAGTGCTCAGTGTCACAATGCTTAATTTTAAGTGCCTAGAAAATCATTGGGATTCACGAGGCCTGAGTCAAGTGCTCAATCTCCCTATACAATGAATGGAGGGAGAGGAGAGTCCAAGAATGGGATTCATGAAAGCCAGCATGCTTGGTGGCTCCCTGTCTAAACTGGCCAATGGGGTCTAAACCCCCCCGCCCCACCTCAGAAAGAGAAGGCATTCAAACAGGGCTCTGCCACATTACAGGTGAGTGCTATAACAACTGGGACTATGGGATATTCTGTTGAATTTTTGACACTGCCTCAATCTTTCCAATTTAGATAAATATTTAAAGAGTCATTAAGTGTGAAAGAGAAAGAGAGAACATATAAGGTTATAGCACTCATGCAATATGTGGGAGACCTAGGATCCAGTCCCCCTGCTCCAATGTACACTAAGTTTAAAAGTTATGAGGGAGGTCCCCCTTCCCCAATGCTGTCTAGTGTGGAATTAGGAATGCTCTGAGCATGCCTACTGGATTGGGCCTCACAGGTGAGTTAGGTTGGGGAATGGCTATTTCCCTCCATTTCATGAATCACACTGGTGTTCTAGGCACCTGGACACCTAGAATAAGGGAGCAGTGTGCATGCTTATAGGCGAAATGTAAGTGACTAGAAATCTTTTACTGCAAAATCTTAAATTCTGAGTGAGTTTAGGAGTCTACAAGGTTTGGCAGCAGCTAAGCAGAGGGATTTTGTAAATTCCAGATTTAGGCACCTAAAGTGGCATTTAGGCAACCAAGTCACTTTGTGAATCCAGCCCATTATTGTTACAGCATGATCTGAATCACCTGGTTACAATCCAACAAAGTGAGTTTTAATACAGGCAAATGGAAAGTAATACATCTGGGAATAAAGACTGTAAATTAAATCTACAGGATGGGGGACTGCCTTGGAAAGCATTGACTCAGAGAAGAATTGTAGATTAACACCTCATCATGAGCTCTCAGAGCAATGCTGTGGCAAAAAGGGTTAATGCACTCTTTAGGTATATAAAAAGGGGAATATCAAGTAGAAATAGGGAAGAAACCTTGCCTCTGTAAACAGCAGCGGTAAGACTGTGACTAAAATCCTGTGTCCAGTTCTGGACTCCACACTTCAAGAAGGATGTGGAAATATTGTAGAGAATTCTAAGGAGGGCCACAAAAAATGATCCAGGGGCTGGAAAACAGGCCTTACTTTGTGAGGCTTAAGGAGCTCAACTTATTCAGCTTAGCAAAGAGGCGGCTGAAGGGTAACTTGATCTCTGTGTCTAGGTTCCTACACATGGAAAAGATATCTGATACAGGAAGGAGGGCACGGGGTGGTGGTGCATGTGTGTTTTTCAACTTTGCAGACAAAGGCATAACAAGACCAATGGCTGGACATTGAAGTTAGACCAATTCAACCTTGAAATAAGATGGGTTTCAGAGTAGCAGCCGTGTTAGTCTGTATCCGCAAAAAGAAGAACAGGAGTACTTGTGGCACCTTAGAGACTAACAAATTTATTAGAGCATAAGCTTTCGTGGACTACAGCCCACTTCTTCGGATGCAATTTGTTAGTCTCTAAGGTGCCACAAGTACTCCTGTTCTTCTTTTTTTGAAATAAGATGTAATTCCTAGAAGTGAGGGTGATTAAATATTAGAACAGCTCACCTGGGGACTCGCCATCACTTGGAGTCTTAAAAATGATATTAGATCTATTTCTAAAAGATATGCTGATATCCACCTTCTGAGAGAAATTGTATGACCTATGGGATTGTGTGTGCAGGGGCAGGGAATGGGGTGGACTGGATGGTCATACTCAGTGGTGTAGTCCTAAACTGCAGAGTCTTCCTTGTCAGCCTGGCCCTCTAGCCCGGCCCCCACACTGCTTTCTAACCTTTCCCCCACACTGCATGGGGAGAGGCATATAGCAGTGTGGGGCTGGGCACAGTGGGGTAGTGGAGCCAGAACTCTGTTCCAGTAGGGGTCCTTTCTGGCCTTGGATCTGGGAATCTATGAATCCCCCTGTTCATCCCCTTCTTTCTTGGGCCAAGGGGAGAACAAGAATCTCTGCATTTTGTCCTCAGCTTACTCAGAACACTTGCAGCTCTGCATTATGACTGAAACAGAATCTCATGCTTCAGGAAGGCATTTTTCCCCTCAGTGCACAACTGGACAGCTGTAGTCTGGGTTTTGCTTTGCACCATCCTCTGACGCATCAGAGATTGGCCTCAGCTAAAAGCAGGACAGTTTGGCCTAACTGTATGGATCCACACATCTAGAACATAGCACGCTAGGCTACTAAGACACCTCTCTACTGCCACTGGAAAGTCATGCAGAATAGTATCCAACAATTACTGGAGAGTTAGGCACTGCAGAAAGTAATGCCTGAAGAGGCCAGAGCAACAGAGCTACCTGATTGGTCCACACCAAGAAGTTGGCCTACGGAGCAATCTGAGCAAAAATGCAGATTGTTACTGACCTTGTCTTTTGCCCAGGCTTGCTCCTGACTTTGACCCTGGCCTGGCTTGACCTTGGTACCCTCTCTTTATTTGGCTTACTAACTAGTCCTGACTCCTGCCTTTGACTTTTGCCTGGTAGATGCTACTAGGCTGGCTGCCTATGCCCTGGCTATTACACTAGTGCTCTGGGGTGGTACACAGAATCTTCTTTCTTACATGCTTGGCTGGTGTGTCTTGTTCATGTGCTCAGAGTCATAATCAGGATTTAGGATTTGGAAGGCATTTACTCCCAGGTCAGAATGTCAGGGTTCTTAGGGGTTCCTCTGGAGCCTGAGACATGGATTAAAATCATCTGAATATATCTTAGGCATTGGTGGATCTTTCGTCTCTCCTGTTCTCTGCCTGTGGCACCCAACAATTTAATCTCCTGAGGACTGAAATGCTTTAGTCTAACTCAAGGTATTGAGCTCACTATATGAGTATGGGTGAAATGTAGTGGCCTGTGATAAGCCGGATGTCAGACTAGATGATCTAATGGTCCCTTCAGGCTTTAAACTCTGTGAAATTATGCATATGGAAAACATTTTCAGCATCTAGGCCACTATACAATATTATGTTGATTTCCCCGCAACAGACTTATTGTGTTGCCCAGTAGTCATGCTGTTGCAAAATTCAGCTAGAGTAATAATGGAGCATCAGATCGTCTTCCAGAATTCTACAATTGCGTAACCAAATCCTCTCATTAAAAACTGTAATAGTAGCAGTGACAACCAAAGTAAACGTGATGGCCTACTCAGTTTCTCTGTCAAACAACTGGAATAAACTTTTAAGAAAAAAGGCATGAAATTTTATCTTATAAGGATTGCTTTTGTTTCCATTTTAATGTAGGTTATTGCAGCCTGTAATAGGATTTGATACCAAAATCTCAATCCTGATTTCCTTGTATTGAAATGAATCAGAGTTTTGAATGTGGAATCCCAGGCAGTGATAGGTGCCTCCCTGCAGAGCCCAGACTTAAGCACTTATCTCTGCGACAGTGACAGGGCTTAACACACACCACACTAATCAGCATCTCCTATTGGCTATCTTAGGCCTGGTCTACATGGGGCGGCGGCGGGGGGGATCGATCTAAGTTACGCAACTTCAGCTACGTGAATAACGTAGCTGAAGTCGACATACTTAGATCTACTCACCACGGCGTCTTCACTGCGGTGAGTCGACTGCTGATGCTCCCCCGTTGACTCCGCCTGCGCCTCTCGCTCTGGTGGAGTACTGGAGTCGACGGGAGAGAGTTCGTGGGTCGATTTATCAGACATGATAAATTGACTCCTGCTGGATCAATCGCTGCCCACCGATCCGGCGGGTAGTATAGACATATCCTTAGGTGGCTACCTGCCTAGTGTTCTGGCTTTTGGGAATCGCATTCTGAGGTGCCTCTCTCTCCCCATTCAGTATATAGGAGTCTAAGCATCTAACTCACACTTTGTGAATCACAGTGATTTTTCTAGAGACCTAAAAGTTAGGTGGTGACTCCTTTTGTGCATTCAGGCCATTGTGACTCTCAGCGTCACAATCTCCCTTCTGGTCTATTCCTTGGACACTACAATAATGTGTGGCCCCTTACACTGGGAAAGACAACAAAATGATGATCTAGCTCATAAATAGTCACACTGACGAATGTACAGCTAGAAGGCATTGAACAAATGTCTTGGAAACCCAGGCTTTTCTAAATAATAATGGTAAATTAAATGAAGGTATAAAATTTCTATGTCTTTGTAGGAAATGTTCACCATGACCTTGATCCAGCAGAACATTTAAACATGTGCTTACCTTATAGCATGTAAAATATTCCCATTAACGTCAAAGAAATACTTATATATCTGAAGTTAAAAGTTTGCTTAAGTGCTCTGCTGGATTTGGGACCATGGCATCATTGCAATAACTAATTGCAATGTGCCATAGCACAATTTTTCATGTCACATTTTAGTACGCAAATGTTTCCCTCCTCCCAATTGCAGGCTTTTAAATCTACTTTAAAGTATCTGCTTATGAGATATGGTTAATAGTATCACAAATCTGATGTATAAATATTGTAAGTGAATAGCTGCAGCACAAGCAAATATTGAGCAATATTATTAAGAATAGTTATTTGCAGATCTATAATTTCAGCAGTAACTTTTCTATGCCTCTTTGGCTCCATTCTCCCCTATATGGGAATAGCCCATGGAAGCAAATAGAAACTCAATAAATTTCAGATTGTGGCATTTCCCTTGAATTATTCCTTTTGGGGAGGTGAATGTTCTTTGCCTACCCCCGTTTAAACACAGGGTTCCAATAGGACAATTGTTAACAGTCAGTAGTATATAATATGCAGTAGCTCTTAATATAAATAGCTGTGAAGACCTGCTTAACTTCAGAACAATAAAAGCTGAATGTGGTTCAGGAGCTCCTAATTTCTCCTAATCCCTTTCTGAAAGCTATAGAATGCTGAACCTCATTCTATGCCACCCCCTCCACTAGTACAAGGCTAATGGCATTACCTAGCTGGGTTTCAGTATAGTTGAAGGTCATCAGGGTGACTATCCTATTGACTTCTACATTACTAAGATATTGCAGGATATTGTAATACTAAGATATTGCAGGACTAATATTTGCGTTAGCAGGGTGCAGAACCTATGGGCTCAATCCTGCATTCCTCACTGATTTCAATGGCAGATTTGGGGAAAGCAATAATTGAAGGATTGTTGAAATGCTAAATGCCGCAGATGTTTTATGAAAAATAGGGTCTCAACATTCTCATGTATAACTGCCAGTGGAAAAATTACTCTAAAATTATTCCCAGGATATGATAGTAATCACTGGTCATATAACCTATAGTATATATCACATTTGTTCAGTTTTCTAAAACTACAATATTTCTAATATCAGTATTTGACATGAATTATTTTCCTTCCTTTGACACTGTATGATTGAAGATGACCATTTGTGTCATTGTTGCTACCACTGTTATACAAATCTTATCATCTAAGGTGTCAAGGGAAAAGATACTGTCTGTCAAGTATTATTATCCTTGTTAAATCCATTTATCATAACTGTATGTGAAATTATGAATATTGGCTATGTATTTGTATCTTAGATGTGATTGATCTTGGGGGAGACCCACAAAGTAGTTTACATCCAGTCTCACCAACCCATTGTGAATGAACTATTCAAGCTTGATAGGCAGTAAGAAAAATCAGCTCTCCAGATAGCTCTTTGTGAGGATGCCTCAGACAGCAAGGAACCCATGGCCACCCCCTGTGATTCAGCAAAACATGTAAACGAATGTGATATGGACATGTAACCTCAGACTCCATCTTTGTCAGTGACTTTCCATACACAGGGGCTGTGGGCTTTGTTTGGACAGTAAATTTCCATGCACATAGCAGAGGATATAAAAGACACTTGAGACATCTCCATTATGCCTCATTCCTGCTCCAATTGTTTGGACTGTGGATTTACAACTAAAAGGAGTATTTTGAACAATGGACTGAGAATCTTCCAATCTTTTGGAAGCTACCAGAGGGACTTTTGCAGCCAGCAGTCTATTCCATCACTGCTATGATCCTGATCTATGAACACTGAAAATCACTTGTATATATCTGATTCCTTAACCATTCAGTAACTTTCTTCTTTTCTTAATAAAATCTTTAGTTTACTAAGGATTGGCTGACAGTCTGATAGTTGGGTAAGATCTGAGATACATATTGACCTGGGGGTGTCAGATTGGTAGATCCTCATATATGGAGAACTGGGTTTCAATAACCTCTCACTATATTAGACCTGTTTGTCTCGATGGGAGTCAAGGGCTGGAATGCCTAAAGGGGATTGTGTTTGGCTTCTGGTTAACCAGTGTGATGGTGCTGCTCCTTTGTTACTGGTTTAGTGAATCTAATTATAGAATAAATCACCAGTTTTTGGAGATTGTCTGCCCTGTTTCTTGCAGTCTGCTTAGAGTGTGGCATTCTCAGTGTGGCCCATCCCAGGCACCCACTCACATTTCCTCTTATGGAAAATCTTTGTTCCATACATAATCACTTTAAAACTTTAATAAATAATCTTTGTAAACAAAGAAAGAGAGTCCCCTGACAGAAACAGCAGTACTGTTCCATGTGCAGGTTGGCATTGGAGATACCTCGGCAGCAGGGGCGGCTCCAGGCACCAGCGCACCAAGTGGTCTCTGTGAGGGCGGCAGTCAGGCAGCCTTTGGCGGCATGCCTGCGGGAGGTCCACCAGTCCCACGGCTTTGGCGGCAATTCGGCGGCGGGTACGCCGAAGGCGTGGGACCGGCAGACCTCCCGCAGGCATGCCGCCGAAGGCTGCCTGACTGCCGTGCTTGGGGCAGCAAAAGACATAGAGCCGCCCCTGCTCAGCAGAGCTGATTGTTGGGAAGTTTGCATATCACTTTCCTGCGCTATGTTTTGCTCAAGGCCAGTGCTACTAGTCCTTCACTTTCACAAGCACTAAATTAAGCACAGTTTATATAATTGTATTAAATATAGCAATTACAAATGAAATGTGTCCAGTATAATCTAATTCAAAAATATAACCACCAATAGGTTTCCTCAAAAGTATTTTGTTCCTCACTGGCTGCAATGGTGATATCAGCAAAGTGAAATAGAAAACATCTTCCATCAGAAGACTCAGGATGTCACATTGCACAAGGTTAAAATAGATTAATCTTTTCAGCAGTTTATTTTTGTATATTACATTTATTTCTTGTCAGGGGTTTACAGCCTGTGGGATTAAGATTTTGGGGCTTGATCTTGCAGGACTTGTGCAGGAAAATCTCCCACCGATGACAATAAAATATTTTCTTATGTATGGATGACAGGATCAGGACCATAGACTAATGTGCTTCCTCTTTCTCCTTGCCTTTTCTTTGCTGTATGCATAAGAGTATATCCAGCTGCTCAAAAATTGACTTTGAAAATAAAAAATACATATATATCTATCTACCTATACAGTTATGTAGACAGTCCCCATTTCCATAGTATTTGAGCACCTAACAAACATTAATGGACTTAACTTCACAACTCCCCTCAGAGGAAGGAAATACAATCCTCAATTTACAGATGGCAAACTGAGACACAGAGGATAACTGACTTGGCAAAGGTCACACAGAAAATCTGTGGCAAAGCTCGGAACTGAAACTAGATCATCTGATCCCAGGCTAGTGTCTTAACCACAAAAATATCCTTCTCTCCTATCTACTTACAAAATGCATACATCTTAAATATAATGGTTCTACAAATGTCATAAAGTAGTTGTTTGATTAGATGAATATCATTTTCTTCTCTGTGGCTATTCAAACCTTTGATTTTAATGGCCACAAACTAGGTTGATCACACTGCACTCTAATATAGCTGGGACATACATAATATAATATCAATATAACATCTCTACTCCACTTACTAGGCTAATGAAAACTGACTATGAAAAAGGTGCAGGCTTTAAGTGGTCTTGTAAAATAGGAGAGATGCTCACTCTCCCTCCCTCACACCCACTGCTAGACTTTAGATTTGCAGATGGTCACCGGTCTACTATTCCATCAGCAACTGGTTGTACAGGTTCCATGGATATTTGAGAACATGTATAGAACTGGAATCCTTGGTCAAAGTAGCTTAACTCTATAATAAACACCACAAAATCCTCAAAGCAGAGAGAAAAGATGGGCAGATAGTGCAAAGGTTTCTGAGGGCAGGTGTCATAACTATAAAGGGAAGGGTAACAGCCCTCCTGTGTACAATACTATAAAATCCCTCCTGGCCAGAGACTCTAAAATCCTTTTACCAGTAAAGGGTTAAGAAGCTCAGGTAACCTGGCTGACACCTGACCCAAAGGACCAATAAGGGGACAAGATATTTTCAAATCTTGGTTGGGGGAAGGCTTTTGTTTGTGCTCTTTGTTTTTGGGGAGAGTTCGCTCTTGGGACTAAGAGGGACCAGACATCAATCCAGGTTCTCCAAATCTTTCTGAACAAGTCTCTCATATTTCAAACTTGTAAGTAAACAGCCAGGCAAGGCGTGTTAGTTTTATCTTTGTTTTCTCAACTTGTAAATGTACCTTTTACTAGGGTGTTTACCTCTGTTTGCTGTAACTTTGAACCTAAGGCTAGAGGGGGGTCCTCTGGGCTCTTTAAGTTTGATTACCCTGTAAAGTTATTTTCCATCCTGATTTTACAGAGATGATTTTTACCTTTTTCTTTAATTAAAAGCCTTCTTTTTAAGAATCTGATTGATTTTCCTTGTTTTAAGATCCAAGGGGTTTGGATCTGTATTCACCAGGGAATTGGTGAAGAGTCTCTCAAGGCTACCCAGGGAAGGGAATTAGCACATTGAGAATGGTGGCAGCGGACCAGATCTAAGCTGGTAGTTAAGCTTAGAAGTTTTCATGCAGGCCCCCACATCTGTACCCTAAAGTTCAGAGTGGGGAAGGAGCCTTGACAGCAGGCATATATGCATGTATGTGTGTGCAATTTGTTTGTGTGTGCTCTTCCCCACTGCTTGGCTGTTATCTGGAGTGGCATAAACTGTATAGAGATCTCGATCCTACTCTGGAACTGTAGTAATTTTGCTATCTAAAATATGGGTGCTTTTTGTGCATGCTGCAGTATGGTGCAAATTCATTTCCACCAAGATGCACCCTCTCCTCTCAGAATGTGCCCTTTTTTCATGCTGTTGTCATGGTAGTAATGACAGAAGGGTGGATACCTGGTAAGCAAGCCTGAACAGGGTACAGATTTCCCTGCTTTCTGAGCCAGGCCTGTTTACTTTGATACTACTGTGGGGCTCAATCCTGAAAGATGCCGAGTGCTCACAGCTCCCACAAACTTCAGTGAGAGTTGAGGATGCTCAAAACAGCACAGAAGTGTTTGACACCTTGTAGTAATGAGCCCACGGAGTGCAATTATCTTACTCACATACTTTAAGTACCACTTAAACCTGTGTCAGGCCAGACCCAAGAGGACACAGGCTGTGCAGTATCATAATGCTCACCAAAAACCTGGCATTCAATTAAACAATCATGACAGTTCAATCCTTTATACATTACATTTATTAAATATTTTGGACCAAACTATACATCTTCATTCAATCTTTACTAGGTTCTTACTCAGGCAAAATATTCACCAAAATTAATGGATGTTTTGCTTAAGTAAAAACAGAGTCAGAACTGTACCTTTGTGATCCCTCTGTTTGGATCTCCCCTTTCCACATGTAAAGGGGACTCGGCTGCCTAATGGCTGTGTTCCCCCTTTGCCAGATCCTGCTGATTGGGATCTGTATGGGAGAATGGGCAGGTTTGGGGTGGGGGGTGGGAGGGAGATGCATCCTTTCACCCAGCCTGGTGGAGCACTTATTGGAAAACTAATATAATTGAGGGGTGTCCCTGGGACAGCCATGGCCAAACGACCTGGCAATAAGATTCTAATGGTGCAAAGGCCAAAACTACTGCAGAAACAGAGCTTCCACATGGAAGTCCCTGTCCTTGTGTGGATCCCCTGGGATGTGTTCCAATCCTAGGGGATTTTCAGGGTTGGAGGGTAGCCTCATATCCTGGTCCAGGAGGACCAAACTATCCCTGCTCTACAGAATAGCACCTTGTGGCTCCTCCCACATATTTTCCTGCAAGAGAGGACTATTAGGCCCTGAGTAAGGCCTTCAAGATTTGACTCCTATTTCAGAAGTGTGATTCTTTACAATATTTGACAAAAAAGGCAAATCCTACACAACTCACTCAAGTGAGCGGCCCCACTAAAGTAAATGGGGATTACTTGTGTGATTCAGGCTCTTCATACAAAATTGCATCTAATCAGCTGTGATAAAAGCAGGTGTTTCTTAAGAAATCATCTATTCAGGGTATCAGCCAAGTATTGCAAGGGAGAATTAGTTCTATGTGCCAAGAAAGTACGTTTTAAAAACAGTAATTTTTCTCAATTTTAATGATTTCACTAATTTGATCATTATTTTTAACAATATGGTACTACTTTAGAATATTTTAAAAATCTTTAGAATTGTTTCCCTATGTATACTTTGAAGGGATAAAGTGATAAAGTGAAGATTATTTTCTCCCTTCTGTTTAAAAGAATTAAGACATCTTCCTATCTCAGTGAGTTAGAATCCCTGTGTCTCCACTCCCACTCCACAGAATAAATTTGCATAATAATACACTCTACAGTCAGGACAGCAGCACAATGCACATGAACGATGTTGTTTTTTCAGATCATATATCACTTTCCAGCATCTCAATTGTACAAATAAAAGATGAAGTTTAAAATCCGAGCTTCATAAATTATAGTCTAAAATAGCTCTCAGATTGCTAATGAGATACCTGATTTTCTTCATGTATCTAAGGGCTTGTCTTCACTACGGGGAGATCAACGCTGCTGCAATCAATGCAGCAGGGGTTGATTTAGCGGGTCTACCCGTTAAAGCAATGTCAGAGTGCTCTCTGGTCGACCCCGGTACTCTAGCTCTCCGAGAAGAGTAAGGGAAGTGGACTGGAGAATGTCTCCTGTCAATGCAGCACAGTAAAGACACTGCAGTAAGTCGACCTAAGTGACATCAATTCCAGCTACATTATTCACATAGCTGGAGTAGTGTAACTTAGGTCGACTTACCCTGGTAGCAAGGACAAGCCCTCAGTAATATTCCTTATTTTTTCTGCTTAAAGTTCACATCCTTTCATGTGACATGCCTGCTACTTAATGATCATTACCTTTGTCATTTCTTATAGGCTTGCATACTACTAAATGTTGCTCTCCATCATGGTTCTAAACACTTGTCCTCACCACCCATGCCTGAAGTCATTCACCTGGGGTAAGCCCAGGAGGCATAACCAATTAACAGAAAGCAATCACATACTAAATGTAATGTATAAAGCTCTGTGTGGCTTGGGTTCTGGTTATCTTAGGCCTTGTCTACACTACAAAATTAAGTCAACCTAAATTAAGTTGACGTACATCCTCCACAGTAATTACTGTGGTGATTCATATCTACATTTTGCCTCCTGTGCGGTGGTGTGCATCCTCACCACTGTGATACACCGACAACCCAAGCTGTGATAGCCAGCAGGCCATGTAAGTAACGCAGTGTCTACATACAGAGACACTGCGTCACCCTAACTACATTGACCTAAGCGTTATGCCTCTCATGGAGGTGGATTTATTAGGTCTATGTAGTGGGCGACTTACACTGGCGGGAGCAACACTGTAGTGTAGACACTTACAGAGTTAGGTCAATGTAAACTGCCTTACATTGACCTAACTCTGTAGTGTACACCAAGCCTCTGACTACCAAGCTTCCTAGGGATAACTGCAGTAGTGGAAATTAGCTGATGGGTCCATGCTAACAATCCTTAGAATGAATGTCTGGAGGTTAGTGAAAGCTCATGGATTTGGAATTCATTTCCACCGTTCATATCTGAAAGAGGTGGAGTCTATTAAAAAGTCCATCTGTTTGCTCAGGCTTTTGCTTCAGAGGGTAAAGGTGGGAGATATTTAGGTTATGTTTAACAGATGGATTCTGTGACTGAATCTCATTTTAATAAAATGCTATTAACTAATGTTGTAGTGTTTTTAAGTTTCATATATGGAGAGTCAACTGTGATGGGTGCACTTTTAAAAATGGAAAAATAAATTAGTAACTAATTACTTTAATTTATATAGTATACATTCTATTTGTAAAGTATACACTCTAGTATACATTTCATAGACAGTTGAAACAAATTATTTTTGAAGATGCTTGAATGTACACTTTACATTATAACCTGAATTATAAAATGTTACATATTAAAAAAAAACAAACCTAGATTGATCTGCTTAAATCAAGCTCTAGACACTTAAACATGTGAGAACACTCCCAGCTAGTTTTTTCCTATTTTTAGGACATTAGGTCCTGTCTGCATTCTCATACTTGTCCTACTTGATACAAAAACAAGCAGCATATATTCTTTACAACAGGGAAGCTTTACAAATGCCACAACCTGCAGAGTCATCATTTAGCTGGTAATTATCTTAAACTATTTTGTCCCCTCTCCCAGATAGAGAACACATGAAACACAGTGACTAAAGGCAGGACAGCCCAGCAGTATTACTAATCCAGTCTAGGGTCCCCAGGGGGGAGGGACAGCTCAGTGGTTTGAGTATTGGCCTACTAAACCCAGGGTTGTAAATTCAATCCTTGAGGGGGCCATTTAGGGATCTGGGGCAAAAGTCTGTCTGGGGATTAGTTCTGCTTTGAGCAGGGAGTTGGACTAGATGATCTCCTGAGATCCCTTCTAACCCTGATATTCTATGAAACAATTAGGTAATTCTTTCCTGCTACTTCAACAATTTTTAAATAAAATGAGTGGTTTGTGATTTCTTATTTCCACATTGACAGCCATACTTCTTTCATCATTTTAATAAAACAGATTCAAGCATTATATTGTGAAGCAGCATGGCTTCATTTGACAGTTCAAACCGAACTTTTTTAACAAAAAATAGGAAATAGGAAAAAAATTCTCTTGAAACTATATTAGTTCACTAAAGAAAACAAGTTATGATTTTTTCCTGCAGAATATAAAATGGAGGTGTTTTGGTTTAGTTGATTTAAGGACTTAAAATTTTCTCGTTGAGCCTTAGGGATGTTCATTATTTTATCTGATTATCATCTAGAGTGTTTACACAGTTTGCAAAACTGCAATAAAATGGTTCAATTACTTTTATAGCAATAGTAACTGCTTTGGGATAAATTTTGAAGAATGCTTGTTTGCAAGTATCAAGATAGCATCAGACTTTGAAGGGATATGCACTGATCTCAGTCATGCATCATATTATTAAATAAATGTGAGCTACAGCAGACTCTGTTTTTTTATTATAGTTATATGACTGGCACTACTCCCATTTTCTTTATTCAGTGAATAATAGTATTTAATATTGTAAGGACAATACTTACTATTCTAGAATGATTTACAAATTTCTGAAGACCAAATAAAGGACTTCACTTCATCTGCTACAAGTTACATGTGCAGTTCCCTAAGGCTAGCCACATAGATGTAAAAGGTTCTGCTGGGTCAAGAGTGCTCCAAGACAACAAACAATATTCTGTCCAGGACCTGATGCAGTGTCAGATGATGATATTCAGATGTATTCTTCTAAAGCTATCTTAACTCTTTGGGTGAAATCCCAGCCGCACTAAAGTCAACAGGAGTTTTGTCATTTATTTCAGTGGGGTCAGGATTTGAACTCTGGTGCAGGTAGTTACGCCTAGTCTACACTAGGAAATCAGGGTGATCCATACCCCAAGCATTGCAGTTAAACTGACCTAACCCCCCATGGTAGACAACAACACTAGGTTGATGGGAGAAGTCTCCTGTTCACGTATCTACTGCTTATCAGGGAAGTGGATTACCTGTACGAATGGGAAAACCCCTTCTGTCAATGTAGGTAACATCTTCACTGAAGCACTACAGTGGAGCCACTGCAACGTTTTAAGTATAGACAAGTCATTAGTTTTGCTCACCAAACTGTCAGCAATGGGTACAGCAGGAACCAATTACATAACAGTAATAATAAATAAATAAATAAATAATAATAACAACCCTTCTTAAAGTACAGTGCATGGCCCAATAATCTTTTTAAAAGAGAGATCCAGAGTTAAGGCAGAAAATATGGGCCCAGCCCTTTGAGGTATTGAGAACCTCCTGCAAGGTGCTAAGCACCATCAACTCCCAATGTAGATAAATCTGTGATAATTTTCATATAACTTTACATTGTGCCTCTTCATATAACCTTGTGGTGGGTCTACCCACATGTGACCTCTGTTTTCATGGGACTTTGTATCAAAGCCTCATTTAGAAACTTTGCATTGCCCTTGGTATAATATTATAGCCCCTAAGGATAGAATAAGATAGAAGAAAAATTTCTTTTTGCTAGCAGTAGAACAAGAGCTCTTCCCCCCCCCCCCTTAATCAATTGCCCTGTTGAATGAATGAGGTGTGGATGAGCAAGGCATGGAAGGCAGCACCTCCAGACAGCCTCAACTGTTGGAGAGGGGTGGAAGCCAGACCCAAGGACAATAAAACGTGTCAAGTGGGCTCATTAAAGACAGCAGCAGACATACTGACGGCCTCGGGGGTTAGAAGCAAGCACCTTCTTTTGGAAACACCTTCTTTGCAGCATTGGGACAACACTCAGAAGAAAGCAGCACAAAGGCACAGACAGAGTTTGAATCTGGTATAGATTTGCATAAGAGGAAAGCTGCTATAAAAGTAAGGTGTCTTGCAGAGGACCCCGGGTCTCGTCTTGTCAACATGGGAGCATCGATCCGGATCGGCAGAAGCCCAGCTCCACCCCCTCCCTCATCTAACTCACCTGGCCAGTGAAGTTAAGGGGAGCAACTAATTGGTAACAACAAGACGGAGTGTGTTTGTGTGTGTGTGTGAGTGTAAGTGTAATATATTATATGCATATAATACAGTGTTAATAAATACATGTATTACTAATAAATGTGGCGTTTTGTCTTATTCCCCCTGAAAAGATCCTGTGCAGTACTTTAAGTACAACACCAATGGAACTGGTCTCATGCCATTAACTCACACCATTGTGGTTAAGGAAGGGCTCAATTCTGCTCCTTCTGAAGTTAATGGAAGTTTTGCCATTGACATCAATGGGGAAAAGACTGGGTCCTATTACTTTTACATATCAAATATGCTATTATCACTCAATATAAAAAGTTGGGAGTCCATAAATCTAAAACTGTAAATTCCACAATGAAAGAAATTCAATCAGGCTATTAATATTAATTTGCAACAAATGTTTTGTATAAACAAAGACCTACTTGCGAATGTGTGAGATACTCTGATCAATTTTAGCTCAATGACACAATTCATTTTAATAACTCTTCTCTTGTGTCAATATTAGTTTGCATAATAAAATATCAATCAGCATTATATAATCTAAATACTCTATAGTACATGTGCAGTAATCTAAATGGAACTTAGAGCCATGTCTTAAATATGCAAACTAAAAAGGCTTTCAAAGATAGATTTATAAATATCAATATCATGACCTTTTTTATTTGGTAACGGTAGTAATCTTGTTGACTCAGTAAATTATTTTTACATGTGTGTTCTTTGAGATACGGATTATACCTCCTATACAAAGTTTGTCTATTTCTTTTTCCTAACTAGTCAAGTAAAATAATTACTTGTCTTGTTTTATTTTATGTATTTATTTAGTTTTGTGGCCTGCAAAATCTTTTATCTTTTCCCCCAAAATTAAAACAAAAAACAAAACAAAATCCCAAAGCAGTGTTAGAACTGAAGGCACCTATCCTTCAAAGGGACTACTCAGGTGCTTACATTTAGGCAGGACCAGAGTCTTTGAAAGCAAGGGCTTGAGCCTGTGCCCACTGAAGTTAACGGAAAAATTCTCACTGTGCAGGATCAGGGCCTATACACACACAATCTTTTTGTTTTTGGCACTCCTAAAATGTATAAATGGCTGGAACAACTTACACAAAGATAGTAAAAATAAACAAAAGTATGTTTCCCAGTGAGATGTTGTATGGCAAACTCTAACCCATGGCAAATTTTTAGAGCAAGTTATAAACTCCTAGAATTGGTGAATGAGTGTTATTTGGACTCTATCAAGCATGACAGGTCTGGCTTAATGGTTAGGGTTCACTTGCTTAGTTTTTGTTGACAAAACCCTAATATGAGAAATATATTGAAAGGCATTTTTATTTTCAACACAAAATGTAAGCATTCCCTCTAGTGTTGGAAACTAGCACAGAACAGCATTATTGTACATAAATATCAAAAAGTGGCCTTGACTAGAGACAAAAAATGAAACTAACCAGCCTAGTTATATTGTTCAAACTGGTGAAAGTGAAAAAAGTAGGCAAACATCTCAAATGGTACATTGACACACTTGAGTAATTTTGCTCATATAAGAAGTCTTATTAAAGATACATACTTGCCTAATTGCTTACAGGACTGGGGCATATATATTTAGAATTCTTTCATGTGAAATACTCTACATTCTTAATAGTTAGAATGTTTAATATATATTATCTTAAATCTTCTTTTAACAATGGAAGTGCTACTTTTGATCCTGATCCTCTAACTGTTCTGTGGGTCAGATCCACTTCCCATTAAAGTCAAAGACTGCCACTGAATTCTGTGGGACCAGAATTGAGCTCATATTGGGCCAGATCCTACAAGAGCTCCATGCATGGCATTCCTTTGAAGATAACGCCCAATATAAGGGTTAATACCCAGGCTAGTGGTGACTACCAAGCTGGAATTCAAATGAGGAATTCTGATGTTGCATTATTCTGGCATGTTTTATGATAGCTTCATAATCCTTCAATGGAATTGTATGCTAGTAATTACCATTTACTCTTGCACTGTCATTTCTAGTCTACAGAAAGGGCCTACTCTTTCAAACCCTTACTTAAATAATAATGATATTTAGCATTTTTACAATGTTTTATATGCTAAACCATTGTACAGATATTAGTTAATTAATCTGACACGAATCATCCTTATTTGTGCAGTTAGTTTCACTGAAGTCAATGTGACTACTTCATACTTGCAGCATGATAAGAATTAACCATGTACATTTTTGCAGGATCGGTGGTTATATATTTTCAACATTTATATTCTTATGACATTAAGATATATGTTCCCATTAAACTAATAGTCAAGAGAAGATAATGTTTAAAATATAAAAATGGAATTAGGATTCTAAAGTGTCTGCACTTTCAGCTGTTGCACTTATGCAATGGAATCGAGATTATATAACATGAGTCTGATTACAAAAAACATGGCTCTCATTACACAGTGCATGGATTCTATTACAGGATAGTAATCTATCACAGATTATCAGGCTACAACTGACAAGTATATATTATATTACTGTTAATATATATTTTAACTTGCATTGCACAGTGCATGACTTTCAAATTTCCCTTTTATGGCTACTTGCCTATTAAATTATTGGCAATAATTTTAATTGAGCATTTTTACTTTATCTCACAAATACACATCAATATACATACATGACTTTTTCATATTAAATACCTAAGATCAAACTGCTGGCTAATAAATGTTGGCTTGAACAGATTTATTTCAACAAAAAAGAAAAACTTTGCTTTGAAGAAACCATCCTTCCTTTGCAACCAGAAAACAGAATTTTATTTCAGAAATCCTTTTGGTGATTAAAAGAAGAAGATTGTGAAATTTTACAGTGTGTTCAAGACTAATGTTTAATTGATTAGTAATCTAAGTATTTTATTTAAAATTTTTCATATTGAGCCATGTTATGAATAAACAAAACATTTAAAACAAAATTATACCATTAAACCTTCCTTTGACCCTTTTCAGTTTAGGGGTAGAAACAAACCACAGAAAAATATTTCAATAGTTTAAGAACTGGTTTGAAAGATTTTAACATAATACTTCTCAGTCCTTATTCAAACACAATGAGAAAAGATGATCACTGTAAAAAGAGTGAATAACAAGTAATGGGACATAAAACAGATACTACTGAGGTTTAATATACCATGGATCTATTATAAATTAAGTAAGCCTCTTTTTTATGGGTAGATGTTTCTTTGAATTCCAAGGTGACCTATGGAAATTGACATCTTCAAGTGAAACAAGGCATACAGTACAAACTAATTGAATAAATGTGTAGCATACCTAGAGCCAGACTGAAAGAGGAGGTGAGGACTGTGGAAATGTCTTTCCCAAAAGGGTCAGACAAGGTTCAAGTAAAGTAATCTAAATAAACACCTCCTTTATGGGCCAGTCTGTGAAGCTACTGATGAGCAGTTACTCACACAAGCAGTCCCATTAGTGAATGTGAGTAAATCTGTAACAATAATGTAATTATTTATTAAACAAATGACCCACCCTAAAGATATCCAGTGAATTTATTTACCTTTGTTCAACGGAAAGAACATTTTGCATTGTCTACTATTGCTAGAGGACATGGACCTGTGTGTGTGGGCAAAGTGGAAAGACAGCATTTCAAGGACACACTAAATGATCAGAAAACCACCTTACATAGACACAGGTAACTTGCACATTGTAATGAACATAAAGAAGGACTGGCGAGAGATCTCACAAAAAATATGTATTCATTATAAATATTTCATGAAAATCTCATTTTCAATGGTGTTCTAAGGGAGAGAGAGAAAAAGGAATACAACAGTAGTATTTCTTCTTGGCTAAGAGCAAAACATCATTTGATATCTAGTACATCCTCTGTTGAGGAACTACATATTCTGTTCTGGCTGGAGGACTCAAAAGATCTTTTCCAGGGCTAGCCATTATGAACCTAATGTATAGTAAACAATTACTTGATTAGTTTTTTAGACAACAAGATTTTAAAGCTGCACAGCAATGTTGATAGCTCAGCACTGGGCAAGAATTGTAGCCTGAGTGTAACTAATGTCAAAGAGGCAAACCTATGTTTAGAGCTGTCAAAAACCAGGTGCTGAGGGAGTCCCAATAATTGCCCACTATCCCATCTGGTATTTTATCTGTGCAATTCTTGCTAGGGCAGGAAGAAGCCAGATAAAAGTCTGGAAGCAGCAGTTCAAGGCAGTGTATCACAGGGATACTTGTCTAAAGCAGGAGGCCAGCCAGTCTAGGTTGACTAGTGGAAGGAGGCTTTAATTCAAGATAGAACAAATGTCACCTGAAATCTGGAAGATAATTTGCTCAATAAAAAGGGATTGTCTACTGGGGATGGCTCCTCCAGCAGCTTTATATATTTAGCAAATTATAATGTCAGCTACAGGACAAAATATATAAAAGGGGGGATTAAGCCATTCCTTTCAGATCTCTCCCCCTCCGCTGTTACCATTGCATGTAACTGAAACGAGAGGCTCTCCAAGCACCTGACCTACATGACTGACGCTATCGCCCTTGTGCAGTAGGGAAGTGTTATTATCCCCATTTCACTGAGGAACAGGGAGAGCGGGTGACCCTTCGCCTTGGTATCTTGACCTGGTCAAGGTCATACAGGGAGCCATTGGCCCAGGAGGTCAGATCCAGGGAGCAGGCTGTGCGGGAATGGGAGCTTAAACCCCTGCAAATAACGAAACAGCTGACACCGCACAGAACCCCGGGGTCCCCCAGCCCCTTACCTGACCCTTCACCAGGCTGGCTGCGAACTGCCTCATGACCGCCTCCACAGTGTAGGCGCTGGACCAGCCACGAGGGGTGAGCAGCTCCATGCAGATGGCCCCGCCGTCCAGCACGTAGCCATTCTCCAGGCGGGGGCTGAGCACCCTCATGAAGGGTGGCGAGAAGGGGAAGTTGTCGGGGAAGGTGAGGTTGAGCAGGATGAACTCGGTGTTGGTCTCCTTCATGTCCTGCCACAGCACCGAGTCCTTGTCCACCTGGTGCAGCTTCACGTTCCAGTCGAACAGGCTCTCGTCCACCAGCTCCACCGAGATGAAGCGGTCGCTCAGCCGGGCGATGTCCTGCAGCTCCTTCATCAGCCGCCGGCTCCGCACCTGCGTGCAGTGCTGCTGCCTGCCCAGGGGCGCCAGCGGGGCAGAGCCCGACGGGGGTGGCACCAGCTGGGCAGAGCTGGCCCGGCCGCTGCTGCTCCCCCCCGGCAGCAGCTGCGGCTTGGGCTCCTTACCCGAGCCGGACTCCCTGGCGCTGTGGTGCGGGGGCTTCTCCTTGTGGCTCCCCGAGCCAGGCTGCTGCGGCGGCTGCTTGGAGAGCTCCAGCACTTTCTTGGCCTTGTTGCCCGCTGGGCTGCCCTCCTTGCTGGGGCTGCTGCTGCTGCTGCAGCCGGCGCTGCCCTGCTGCTTGTTGCTGCAGTTCTTCTGGCTGCCCTTGGCTCGGAGCGAGGAGCCCTGCTGGCTGCTGCGGTGGTGGTGGTGATGGTGCTTGGGATCCTCCGTGTCCCTGTTGTGCAGCCGGATGAGCCCGATTTTCCGGAGCAGAGTGGCCATGTTGTGTTTGGCGGTTTCTGTTGTAGTCGCTGCCTGGCGAGCCCCCTCTGCAGAAAGCAGGGCGCTCCTCGGCGTGAGTGAGGGCGACAGAAACGTCTGAGCCCGGAGCAGGGAGGGCGGGAGAGACAGAGAGACGATGGGGAGAGGCGATGCAGCTTCTACTCAGACGCCTCCTTTCACCGGAGCTGCTGCTGGCAGCATTGCAGCACTATAGCTGCTCCCGGAGTCACCAGAGCTCCACTGCTATGGCCATAACCCCCTCGAAAGGGGGGACACCCCCTCCACACACACACCCGGAGAGGTGCTTCTCCTGCAGATGGCCGGCTGCTTACCGACTAACCTGCAGTTAATATCGAGCCACGAGCTCTGCCCGCGGGATTTACCCTTCGCTGCTTCTTCCCCGCGTCCCCTCCCTTCCCTCGCTAGCCTTGGACCTGCTGAGGTACCAGATTTCCCTCCTCCTCCAGCTGGTGCGTGAACGTCGCTCTCGATTCTGTCGGCTGCAGGTTTCTCCCTGCGAACGGCGGGATCCGTTCGGCTCCTGAGTATCCCCCTCTGCCTCCCCGTTTCCCTCTCAGCTGCGGCAGCCGGGCAGCTCCTGGCCCCGGCTCTTTGTTGTGGAATCCGCTCCAGCCAGGCTCAGGGCGCTGCGTGTGCCGACGGGGCTAGTTTGGGCTGACGGAGTAATACAGCGAGAAGGCGGGTGAGGGGAGTAGGGAATCTCCGATCGCAGCCCAAGCCGTCCTTCCCCTTTCCCTCCGTTTACCTTCTCCTGGCACAGGGGGAGGGAGCGCTTTGGGGGGAGCTGCCCCCGCACTACGCCCGCCCTGCCTTGTCTCTGCAGGTTCCCCGCTTCTGCGGAGCTGACATTGCAGAGGCCGCTCAGTCTGTTGCTCTGCAGGCGGAGGAGGAGGCGGGACACTGGGGAGGGGCCAGGCTGTTGCTCGTACGGTGGCAGGAGCCACTGGCTGGAGAAGAATTAAAATGTTCCTTTAATAATGGTGGGGAGTTGGTTGGGGACCTTCGCCTTTTCATCCCCTCAACATGATCAGGTTTCTCAGCCCATTACAGATTTCTCAGCCCACCTGCTCCCCCCAAACGCCCAGGCTAATGTGGCCCCATGGGGTTGTGACTGTGCACAGAGACAAGACAACCATCGGTATCAGAAACGTGATCGCTGGGTGCTGGATCCATCCAACCGCTTTCCCCTTCAAAGACTGAAAAGGGAAGAGAGACACTTTCAGCTGGGGAGGAAGAAAGGCAAAGGCTGAAAAATAAATACAGCTATTCATCAGTGAATACATAGTAATGGCCAGTGTGTGTGTCCCTGTTGATATTATATTCTATAAAATCTATGTCAAGTCAGTACCTGATGAAGGAATAAATCTGTTACAGAATTAGGGTATGTCTACACTACGAAATTAGTTCGAATTTATAGAAGCCGGTTTTATAGAAATCGGTTGTATACAGCTGATTGTGTGTGTCCCCACATAAAATGCTCTAAGTGCTCTAGTCGGCGGACCGCGTCCACAGTACGAGGCTAGTGTCGACTTCCGGAGCATTGCACTGTGGGTAGCTATCCCACAGCTATCCCACAGTTCCCGCAGTCTCCACCGCCCCTTGGAATTCTGGGTTGAGATCCCAATGCCCGGATGATGCAAAACAGTGTCGCGGGAGGTTCTGGGTACATGTCGTCAGGCCCCTCCCCCTCCGTCACAGCAACGGCAGACAATAGATTCGTGCCTTTTTTCCTGGGTTACCCGTGCAGACGCCATACCACGGCAAGCATGGAGCCCGCTCAGCTCACCGTCACCATATGTCATCTGGGTGCTGGCAGACGTGGGACTGCATTGCTACACAGCAGCAGCTGCTAACTGCCTTTTGGTGGTAGACGGTGTAGCATGACTAATAGCCGTGGGGCTGGCAGCCGTAGGGCTGCATTGCACCAGCCCCTTGCCCTTTGGTAGAAGATGGTATATTAC
>NC_048299.1:121836919-121912350 GCF_013100865.1 Trachemys scripta elegans | reverse complement strand
AAGGTTTTTGAAGTCCTCAATATATGTTCCATTCTATATGCATCCGAAGAAGTGGGCTGTAGTCCACGAAAGCTTATGCTCTAATAAATTTGTTAGTCTCTAAGGTGCCACAAGTACTCCTATTCTTCATATTACAACTGGTAACCGTTGTCATCATACTGCAGTGGCTGTCAATCATGGGCACCTGGGCAGACATGCTACTGTCTCGATGATGATGGCTATCAGTCGTAGTATACTATTTTCTGCCAATTGCCCAGTATTGTCTGCTAAGCACCCAGAAGAGGCTGAGGGCGATCTGGGTGCTGGCGGATGTGGGGCTGGCAGACGTGGGGCTGCATTGCTACACAGCAGCAGCCCCTTGCCTTTTGGTAGAAGATGGTATATTACGATTGGTAACCGTCGTCATCATACTGCAGAGGCTATCAGTCATGCTGCACCGTCGGCTGCCAGCTTAAGATGTAAAAAATAGATTTGTTCTGTATTCATTTGCTTCCCCTTCCTCCGTGAAATCAACGGCCTGCTAAGCCCAGGGTTTTAAGTTTAATCTTTGGGGGGACCATTCTGTGTGACAGTTGTTTGTGTTTCTCCCTGATGCACAGCCACCTTTCTTGATTTTAATTCCCTGTTCCTGTACCTGTACGCCATGTCGTCACTCGGCCCTCCCTCCCTCCTGACCTCCCTCCTTCTCCTGGTCCGTCAGATACTAGTTTCGCGCCTTTTTTTCTGACCAGGCGCCATAGCTAGCACTGGGATCATGGAGCCCGCTCAGATCACCGTGGCAATTATGAGCACTATGAACACCACGCGCATTGTCCTGGAGTATATGCAGAGCCAGGACATGCCAAGGCGAAACCCGGACCAGCCGAGGAGGCGATTGCAGCGCGGCGAAGAGAGTGATGAGGAAATTGACATGGACATAGACCTCTCACAAGGCACAGGCCCCAGCAATGTGGAAATCATGGTGTCACTGGGGCAGGTTCATGCCGTGGAACACCAATTCTGGGCCCGGGAAACAAGCACAGACTGGTGGGACCGCATCGTGCTGCAGGTGTGGGACGATTCCCAGTGGCTGCGAAACTTTCGCATGCGTAAGGCCACTTTCATGGAACTTTGTGACTTGCTTTCCCCTGCCCTGAAACGCCAGGATACCAAGATGAGAGCAGCCCTCACAGTTGAGAAGCGAGTGGCGATAGCCCTGTGGAAGCTTGCAACGCCAGACAGCTACCGGTCAGTCGGGAATCAATTTGGAGTGGGCAAATCTACGGTCGGGGCTGCTGTGATCCAATTTGCCAGGGCAATGAAAGACCTGGTGATATCAAGGGTAGTGACTCTGGGCAACGTGCAGGTAATAGTGGATGGTTTTGCTGAAATGGGATTCCCAAACTGTGGCGGGGCCATAGACGGAACCCATATCCCTATCTTGTCACCGGAGCACCAAGCCACCGACTACGTAAACCGCAAGGGGTACTTTTCAATGCTGCTGCAAGCCCTGGTGGATCACAAGGGACGTTTCACCAACATCAACGTGGGATGGCTGGGAAAGGTACATGATGCTCGCGTCTTCAGGAACTCTGGTCTGTTTCGAAAGCTGGAGGAAGGGACTTTCTTCCCGGACCAGAAAGTAACCATTGGGGATGTTGAAATGCCTATCGTGATCCTTGGGGACCCAGCCTACCCCTTAATGCCATGGCTCATGAAGCCGTACACAGGCAGCCTGGAGAGTAGTCAGGACCTGTTCAACTACAGGCTGAGCAAGTGCCGAATGGTGGTGGAATGTGCATTTGGACGTTTAAAAGCGCGCTGGCGCAGCTTACTGACTCGCTCAGACCTCAGCGAAAAGAATATCCCCATTGTTATTGCTGCTTGCTGTGCGCTCCACAATATCTGTGAGAGTGAGGGGGAGACCTTTATGGCGGGGTGGGAGGTTGAGGCAACTCGCCTGGCCACTGATTACGTGCAGCCAGACACCAGGGCGGTTAGAGGAGCACAGCAGGGCGCGGTGCGCATCAGAGAGGCTTTGAAAACGAGTTTTGTGACTGGCCAGGCTACTGTGTGAAACTTCTGTTTGTTTCTCCTTGATGAACCCTCCAACCCCCCCCCCCCGACCCGGTTCACTCTACTTCCCTGTAAACCAACCACTCCACCCCACCCTCCCCTCCCCAATTCGAGCACCGCTTGCAGAGGCAATACAGTCATTGTTTTTTCACATTCATGCATTCTTTATTAGTTCCTCACAGAAGTAGGGGGATAATTGCCAAGGTAGCCTGGGATGGGTGGGGGAGGAGGGATGGAAAAGGACACACTGCATTTTAAAACTTTAAGTCTTATTGAAGGCCAGCCTTCTGATGCTTGGGCGATCATCTGGGGTGGAGTGACTGGGTGGACGGAGGCCCCCCCACCGTGTTCTTGGGCGTCTGGGTGAGGAGGCTATGGAACTTGGGGAGGAGGGCTGTTGGTTAAACAGGGGCTGTAGCGGCGGTCTCTGCTCCTGCTGCCTTTCCTGCAGCTCAACCATACGCTCGAGCATATCAGTTTGATGCTCCAGAAGACGGAGCATTGACTCTTGCCGTCTGTCTGCAAGCTGATGCCACCTATCGTCTTCAGCCTGCCACTTGCTCTTTTCATCCCGCCATTCAGCCCGCCACCTCTCCTCTCGTTCATATTGTGCTTTTCTCATGTCCGACATTGACTGCCTCCATGCATTCTGCTGTGCTCTATCAGCATGGGAGGACATCTGCAGCTCTGTGAACATATCGTCCCGCGTCCTACGTTTTCTCTTTCTAATGTTCACTAGCCTCTGCAAAGGAGAAACATTTGCAGCTGGTGGAGGAGAAGGGAGAGGTGGTTAAAAAAGACACATTTTAGAGAACAATGGGTACACTCTTTCATTACAAGGTCGCATTTTTCCTCTGCCTGCCGGTTTGGTATGAGAGATCACTCACGCAGTGCCCCAGGCAACATATTTCGGCTTGCAGGCAGCCATGGTAGGCCACAGTGTTTTGGCTTTTTTAACTTTCTTAACATGCGGGAAAGGTTTCGAACAGCAGCGCATTTCCCATATCAAGGATGAATTGGGTTGGCCATTTAAAATGGGTTTTCAATGTAAAAGGAGGGGCTGCGGTTTCCCGGTTAACATGCAGCACAAACCCAAGTAAACCACCCCCCCCACACACACACACACGATTCTCTGGGATGATCACTTCACCCCTCCCCCCACCGCGTGGTTAACAGCGGGGAACATTTCTGTTCAGAAGAGCAGGAACGGGCACCTCTGAATGTCCCCTTAATAAAATCACCCCATTTCAACCAGGTGACCGTGAACGATATCACTCTCCTGAGGATAACAAAGAGAGATAAGGAATGGATATTGTCTGCATGCCAGCAAACACCGGGACCATACGCTGCCATGCTTTGTTATGCAATGATTCCAGACTACGTGCTACTGGCCTGGCGTGGTAAAGTGTCCTACCATGGCGGACGGGATAAGGCAGCCCTCCCCAGAAACCTTTTGCAAAGGCTTTGGGAGTACATAAAGGAGAGCTTTCTGGAGATGTCCCTGGAGGATATCCGCTCCATCCCCATACACGTTAACAGACTTTTCCAGTAGATGTACTGGCCGCGATTGCCAGGGCAAATTAATCATTAAACACGCTTGCTTTTAAACCATGTGTAATGTTTACAAATATTTACAAAGGTACACTCACCAGAGGTCTCCTGTGTGCCCTGAGGGTCTTGGGTGAGTTCGGGGGTTACTGGTTTCAGGTCCAGGGTCACAAACATATCCTGGCTGTTGGGGAAACTGATTTCTCCGCTTCCTTGCTGCTGTGAGCTACCTACAGTACCTCCATCCTCATCTTCCTCGTTCCCCGAACCGTCTTCCCTGTGTGTTTCTCCATTGACGGAGTCATAGCACATAGCACCCCCTAGAATGGCATGCAGCTCCGCGTAGAAGCGGCAAGTTTGCGGCTCTGCCCCGGACCTTCCGTTTGCTTCTCTGGCTTTGTGGTAAGCTTGCCGTAGCTCCTTAATTTTCACGCGGCACTGCTGTGTGTCCCTGTTATGGCCTCGGTCCTTCATGGCCTTGGAGACCTTTTCTAATACTTTGCCATTTCTTTTACTGCTACGGAGTTCAGCTAGTACTGATTCATCTCCCCATATGGCGAGCAGATCCCATACCTCCCGTTCGGTCCATGCTGAAGCTCTTTTGTGATCCTGGGACTCCATCACGGTTACCTGTGCTGATGAGCTCTGCGTGGTCACCTGTGCTCTCCACGCTGAGCAAACAGGAAATGAAATTCAAACGTTCGCGGGTCTTTTCCTGTCTACCTGGTCAGTGCATCTGAGTTGAGAGTGCTGTCCAGAGCGGTCACAATGAAGCACTGTGGGACAGCTCCCGGAGGCCAATAACATCGAGTTCCGTCCACACTACCCCAATTCCGACCCGCAAAGGCCGGTTTTATCGCTAATCCCCTCGTCGGAGGTGGTGTAAAGAAACCAGTTTAAAGGACCCTTTAAGTCAAAAGAAAGGGCTTCGTCGTGTGGACGTGTCCAGGCTTAATTCGATTTAACGCTGCTAAAGTCAACCTAAACCCGTAGTGTAGACCAGGCCTCAGATGTCCTCTGCCCCTTGGTGTGCCCTGGGGAGGCCTCCACTGTGGTTTGGAAGAGCGGCCTGTATTGGGAAGGGATTTGTGAACTCCTTTAAGCCATTTTGGAAACACTGTGAAGGAAACTTAGCAGGCTTCTTAAATGATATGTGCAAATCATAGTATGTTATCAGCAGCAACCATATTTTTTGATCTGAGTAACTGCTTCTTGACACAACTCTAAGGAATTTTGGAGACACCCTTTACTTTTCATCCCTATTTTTTTCTCCTTGCTATTAACAGGTCACTCGTTTTGTCAGGTAATACTGCATGTGTCAATTTAGCATGTTACAACCAGTTGCAATAACCATTTTTACAAGTTATATGGTGTAAAATGCAGATTAATTTAATACAAACAGAAGAAACAAATTAATGACATCAGTTTGATTTGCCATAATTTTAAAGAGCTTTTAGAAATCAAGATCCTAAAAATAATTGACAAATAGCATTATACAGGTTGAACCTCTCTAGACTGGCTCCCTTGGGACTGACCAGTGCCGAATCAGAGAATTTTCTGAACCACAGGAGGTCAATGCAGAGTGCCAGAGGGTCTCCATAGGCACGGGAAGTAGGGGTGCACAGGGGCAGCAGGTTTGTATAATTTTTGGTGGTGCCCAGAACAGGTCCAAGTCCTGCCCCCCACCCAACCTGCCTTGGAAGCTTATATTTAAATAATGTAAAAATGTGAGGGCTGGGAATGAGGGGTTTGGGGTGTGGGGGGGCTCAGGCAGAGGGTTGGAGTGTAAGGGGTGAGGGCTCTGGCTAGGGATGCAGGCTCTGGGGTGGGGCAGGGCCAGGGATGAGTTTGGGGTGCAGGCAGGCTGACCCCTGTCTGGGGCCAGAGAGGAGGACTCCCCCCAGCCCTCTCCCCACTGGCAGCACACTCACCTCGCACCGCTGCCACTGCACGTGCTCCTCTGAGGTCCAGGAAGCCCCCTCACCTCCCCTGTGATGGGTGGAAGGGGGCTGCCATCAGGTGTGCACCTACTCCCCTGCTGCTGCCCCTCATTGTAGTCTCATTGGGGTGGGGGCTTCCCCTTGCTCAGCATGGAGCAGGAGTGGGCAGGGGGCTGTGCTGGTTGAGGGTCCCGCCAGAAAAGGGAAGGCTCCGTCCATTCGAGGTGGAAGAGCAGAATCGGAGTCAGCATGCCGTGGCCCTAGTGCTTGGGGGGCGCTAGGACCCTGCGGCGACAGTTGATGCTGGGAGCCAGCAGTGCGCAGCACAGTGTGGAGCTGTAGGTGGCAGCCGCCCGTTGCCCAGGGTGCAGGCAAGGATGCTCGGGGAAGGTGCGTGGGGGGAGCAGGCGGGGCCATGGGAGAGACCCGGCCCTGAACATTGGTGGAGCCGTGCCCCTGGGCCCTAAATATTGCTGGAGCACGGGCACCACAGGCCCATATAACTTGCCGCCCCTGGAGGTGCGGGGGCTGATGCAGCACCCCCAGGCTTTGCACCCAGCGTGGCCCTCCACCCGGGGGCTCTGATGCCGGCCCCAAGTCTCAGCCACTGGCCTCTCACCCAGGGTCCCAGCCGCCGGCCCCAGGTCCTCCCCCTTCCTCCCTCCCAGAGCTTGGATGCCATGAATCAGCTGTTCGTGGCACTCCAGAAGCGCTGGGAGGGAGGAGGAGGAGTTGGTAAGTGTGAGGCCGCCAGCACACGAGAGGCACGGGGGGAGGGGGCAGAGGGGGGAGCTTGGCACCTGTGGATGCTCTGCACCCACTATTTTTTCCCCGTGGGTGCTCCAGCCCTGGAACACCCACAGAGTCGTTACCTATGCTGGACCATGGATGTTACCGGACCAGGGAGTGCCGGATTAGAGAGATTCAACCTGTATTGATTTCTCAGCTATGGTATCATTGAAGGCTCTATCCTGCAGGTGAAGTCAGTGATCCAGTGAAGTCAGTGAGAGTTTTTCCTTCAGTGGAAATAGGAGGGGTCCAAAAGGAACACTGATCGCTTTAAAAATTATTTAAAACAAAACAAAGTTCCTTGCCTCCATTATAAATGACACTTTGATTATTAAAACTATAATAATTTTAAACATCTATACTGTTTGTTTACTGATTGCCTTCCTTGAAGCTTAGACAAGGATAGTCAGTTTCAGACTTTTTAGACATCTTTTTACATCATGCCACTGATGTAAGTTCCCTAGGTGACCTTACAGTAGTGGAGGATCATGCAAAGTGGGGCTCTGCTCTGTCCCTTTGCCCCCTAACACATTCCCTCCTTTCAGCTATGCTACGGGAAGGGAGTTTTTTTGTGCAGGGGACAGAAGGACAAAGCTGACACAGGAGGCAGAGATCTCACTTGCACAAGAGGAGTTCTCTGATGGCCATTTATGCCAATTTCAGTCCATTTTGTACACTTGAGCAACACAAAGTAGATACAGTGGTTAGGAGAATCCGGCTGCTAGTATAGATCGTTTTTTGGCAGCTGCCAACATTTTAAGCACTGCGTCCACTAACACTGCTCAAAACAAAGATGTAATTTACTTTTGATACTTAAACATTGGCTGCAGCCTATGTCCTGTCTACTTCAAGGCTCTCAAAGTTGCTGGTGTAGCTGACACTAGTGTTAGTGACTCTGAGGAATTTTTGTCAAATTTCCCTAGTGTAAGCAAGCCTGAAAATAGCTGGGACCTAGCACAATGAGGAGTTCAAATATCATAACCAAAACACTGAAATTAGTGCACAATTGGATAAAGAGTTTGTGGAGTACACAGAGCACTCTATTATCGTGTAAGTAATGGCAGATGCCAAATGCCAACATACTATATACTGATTCTTGCCAATTGCCAACCACATCCCAGTTGGCCACTTTGCCAGTCTCCACACCCTAGTTCACACTCCATCCTCTTGAGTTCCTGTACTTCCTCCACACAGCCACAATAAAGGTCAATCACAACCCCTGTTATGGACAAAGGGTATGTCTACACTACGGGATTACTCAGAATTTACAGAATTCATTTTTTGGCAACCGATTGTATAAAGTCGAGTGTATGCAGCCACACTAAGCACATTAATTCAGTGGTGTGCGTCCATGTACCGAGGCTAGCGTCTACTTCCAGAGTGTTGCACTGTGGGTAGCTATCCCATAGCTATCCCATAGTTCCCGCAGTCTCCTATGCCCATTGGAATTCTGGGTTGAGATCCCAATGCCTGATGGGGCAAAAAACATTGTCGCGGGTGGTTCTGGGTACATCCTCCCCCTCCCTCTGGGAAAGCAACGGCAGACAACTGTTTTGCGCCTTTTTTCCTGGGTGAACAGTGCAGACGCCATACCACGGCAAGCATGGAGCCTGCTCAACTCAAGACAGCAGTCATGAACATTGTAAACACCTCGCACGTTATCGTGCAGTTTATGCTGAACTGGGACCTGAAAAACCAGGCAAGGAGGAGTCGGCTACAGCAGCGCGATGACGAGAGTGATGAGGACATGGACACAGAATTCTCTCAAACCGCGGGCCCCGGCGCTTTGGAGATCATGCTGTTAATGGGACAGGTTATAGCCATGGAATGCCAATTCTGGGCCCGGGAAACAAGCACAGACTGGTGGGACCACATAGTGTTGCGGGTGTGGAACGATTCCCAATGGCTGCGAAACTTTTGCATGCGTAAGGGCACTTTCATGGAACTTTGTGACTTGCTTTGAAGCGCCAGAATACCAAGATGAGAGCAGCCCTCACAGTTGAGAAACAAGGGGAGATAGCCCTGTGGAAGCTTGCAACGCCAGACAGCTACTGGTCAGTCAGGAATCAATTTGGAGTGGGCAAATCTACTGTGGGGGCTACTGTGATGCAAGTAGCCAAAGCAATCACTGAGCTGCTGCTACCAAAGGTACTGACTCTGGGAAATGTGCAGGTCATAGTGGATGGCTTTGCTGCAATGGGAATCCCTAACTGTGGTGGGGCGATAGGTGGAACCCATATCCCTATCTTGGCACCGGAGCACCAGGGCAGCCAGTACATAAACCGCAAGGGGTAGTTTTCAATGGTGCTGCAAGCACTGGTGGATCACAAGGGACGTTTCACCAGCATCAATGTGGGATGGCCAGGAAGGGTTCATGACGCTCGCGTCTTCAGGAACACTACTGTGTGTGAACGGCTGCAGCAAGGGACTTACTTCCCAGAACAGAAAATAACCATTGGGGATGTTGAAATGCTTATAGTTATCCTTGGGGACCCAGCCTACCCCTTAATGCCATGGCTCATGAAGCCATAAACAGGCAGCCTGGACAGTAGTCAGGAGCTGTTCAACTACAGGCTGAGCAAGTGCAGAATGGTGGTAGAATGTGCATTTGGACGTTTAAAGGGTTGCTGGCGCACGTTACTGACTCGCTCAGACCTCAGCCAAACCAATATTCCCATTGTTATTGCTGCTTGCTGTGTGCTCCACAATCTCTATGAGAGTAAGGGGGAGACCTTTATGGCGGGGTGGGAGGCTGAGACAAATCGCCTGGCCTCTGATTATGCAAAGCCAGACACCAGGGTGATTAGAAAAGCATACCAGGAAGCACTGTGCATCAGAGAAGCTTTGAAAACCAGTTTCATGACTGGCCAGGCTACAGTGTGAAAGTTCTGTTTGTTTCTCCTTGATGAAAACCCGCCCCCTTGATTGACTCGTTCCCTGTAAGCAAACCACCCTCCCCCCTTCGATCACAGCTTGCCTTCAAAGGAAATAAAGTCACTATCGTTTAAAAATCATGTATTCTTTATTAATTGATTATAAACATAGGGAGAGAACTGACAATGTAGCCCGGGTGGGGTTTGGGAGTAGGATGTGGGGGAGGAAAAGGCCACTTCAAAAGTTCAAAATAATGACAGCCTTTTGTTTGGGCTGTCCACTGGGGTGGAGTGGGCAGGTGCACGGAACCTCCCCTCCCCCCGCACCCCCCTCGCGTTCTTACACGTCTGGGTGAGGAGGCTATGGAACATGGTGGGGTGGGGAGGGCAGTTAGACAGGGGCTGCAGCGGCACTCTGTGATCCTGCTGCCATTCCAGAAGCTCCACCAGACCACGGAGCATGTCCGTTTGATCCCGCAGTAACCCCAGCGTTGCATTCTGCCTCCTCTGATCTTCCTGCCGTCACCTCTGATTTTCCTGTTGCCACCTCTCATCTTGAGCGTCCCTCCTCTCTTCACGTTGGTCCCTCCTGTCCTCACGTTGGTCCCTCCTGTCCACACGTTCACTGGCATCTTTCCTGTACTTTGATACCATGTCCTTCCATTCATTCAGATGAGCTCTTTCATCGCAGGTCGATTGCATGATTTCTGAGAACATTTAGTCTCATGTGCATTTTTTTCGCCACCTTATCTGAGATAGCCTTTGGGATGGAGGAGGGAGGCTTGAAAAATTTGCAACTGCGGGAGGGAGGGAAAAAAGGGAGAGAAGTATTTTAAAAGATACATTTTACAGAACAATGCTTATACTCTTTCATGGTGAACAACACTATTCACATTACATAGCACATGTGATTTCGTTACAAGGTCGCATTTTGCATCTTGTATTGAGTGCCTATGGCTTTGGTGTTAGAGATCACAGACACTGGGCCGGGCAACAGAATTCGGCTTGCATGCAGCCATGGTAAGCCATTGTCTTTCGGCTTCTGCAACCTTCATTAAAGCAGCGCCCTCCTTTCCCATACCAAGCAAAGCCCGTTGAGTGCTGCAGTTTTCCTGTTAATGTGCAGCAGCAGAACCCAAACTAACCCCTCCCACCACCCATCCAATTCTCTGGGATGATCGCTTTACCCCTCCCCCCCACCACATGGCTGGTATCAGGGAAGATCCCTGCAGAAACCAAACTAACGCCCCCCGATCCAATTCTGTGGGGTGATCGCTTTACCCCTCCTCCCACCACATGGCTGGTATCAGGGAAGATCCCTGCTAGCCAAACGCGAAAATCTCAGTGCCAATGCCCCCCACCCTCACCCCTTGGCTAACTGCAGGGAAGGATTTCTTTTCAGCCACAGGCAAACAGCCACCTCTGTCCCCTTAATTAAATTCCCGTGTTTCAACCAGGTTACCATGAATGATATCACTCTCCTGAGGATAACACAGTGAGATAAAGAACGGATGTTGCTTGAATGCCAGCAAACACCGGGACCATATGCTGCCAGGTTTTGTCATGCAATGATACCAGATTACTTGCTACTAGCATGGCGTGGTAAAGTGTCCTACCATGGAGGATGGAATAAGGCTGCACTACCCAGAAACCTTCTGCAAAGGCTTTTGGAGTACCTCCAGGAGAGCTTCATGGAGATGTCCCTGGAGGATTTCCACTCCATCCCCAGACACGTTAACAGACTTTTCCAGTAGCTGTACTGGCTGCGAATGCATCCCAAGTCCTCAGGGCAAATTAATCATTAAAAAACGCTTGCTTTTAAACCATGTTTTATATTTACAAAGGTACATTCACCAGAGGTCCCTTCCATGGCCTCATTGTCTGGGGTAACATCTTGGGAGGGTTGGGAGGGTACTTCAGTCAGGCTGAGAAAAAGATCCTGGCTGTTGGGGAGAAGGGAGTGCTGTGTGCTCTCCGCAAGCTCGTCGTCCTCCTCCTCCTCTTCATCTTCCCCATCCACAGAATCCTAAAGTATGGCTGAGATTATCCCCTCCTTGGAATCCACAGTCAGAGGTGGGGTAGTGGTGGCGCCCCCCCCTACAATTGTATGCACCTCAGCATAGAAGTGGCATGTCTGCGGCTCTGACCCAGACCTTCCATTTGCTTCTTTGGTTTTCTGGTAGGCTTGTCTGAGCTCCTTAACTTTCACGCGGCACTGTAGTGAGTCCCTATTGTGGCCTCTCTCCATCATGCCCTTGGAGATTTTTTCAAATGTTTTGGCATTTTGTCTTTTGGAACGCAGTTCTGCTAGCATGGAATCCTCTCCCCATATGGCAATCAGATCCAGTACCTCCCATACGGTCCATGTTGGTGCTCTTTTTCGATTCTCGGACTGCATGGTTAGCTGTGCTGATGAGCTCTGCGTGGTCACCTGTGCTCTCCAGGCTGGGCAAACAGGAAATGAAATTCAAAAGTTCGTGTGGCTTTTCCTGTCTTCCTGGCCAGTGCATCCAAGTTCAGATTGCTGTCCAGAGCAGTCACAATGGTGCACTGTGGGATAGCTCCCAGAGGCCAATAGGGTCGAATTGCGGCCACACTAACCCTAATTCGAAATGGCAATGTCAATTTTGGCCCTACTCCCCTCGTCGTGGAGGAATACAGAAATCAATTTTAAGAGCCCTTTATGTCGAAGTAAATAGCTTTGTTGTGTGGACGGGTGCAGGGTTAATTCGATTTAATGCTGCTAAATTCGAACTAAACTCATAGTGTAGACCAGGCCAAAGAGGTTTTTTCCAACTTCTCTAAGATCTTCTCATCACCATCCTAAGAGATACTCTATCTTACCACCAATTATTGGGCTTGATGCAGGGTGAAAGTCTATGGCCTGTGTTATAAAGGAAGTCAGACTACGTGATCACAATGATCCCTTCTGGCCTTGGAATCCATGAATATATGAATTCAGTGAGCTTTGGCTCAGCACCTGAGAATTTAGCCCAGGAACTTCTTACATAAGAACAACAGTACTTGTCTGAGTAAAGGATGGAATCCTGGCTATGCTGCTATTGAAGTCAATGGCAACATTTCCATTGATTTTCATGGGAGTGAGATCAGGCCCTGTCACATGAATATACCATCCTATCAAATTGCAGTCAGGGATTGCTTAGTTCTAATCATTGCATGAACAAATTGGTAAACAACCAAACAGTATGAAAAATATACTTGTACTATATATCCCTCTGAATCTGGGCACTTGGTAATTTCTGGTCTCTTGAATAAATAATGTCTATTTATTGTGTGGTACTGCAGTTCCCATGGTTCATATAAAATGAAAGAGAATGATCAAAATTATTCAGATGTATGCTCCTGTGCAGCAAGTGGAAGACAAAGAAATGAAACATGTCTATAAAGAGCGAGAGGAGGCAATGCAGAAAAGGTCCACCTATACAATCATTCAAGGGGACTTCAATGCAATAATAGGTGGAAAGGAGAGTGAGAATGAAAAGTACATGGGAAAATTCAGTAAAGGTGTAAGAAATGATTGCAGAGCACATCTGGTTGCATTCACAGAGGCAAACCATCTCCACATAATGAACACAGTATTTCGAAAAGGACATGGAAAAGCCCGGATGGAGTCACACTGAATCAGATTGATTATGTATTGATGGATACCAGGAGAATCTTCAACGATGTAGTGACAATAGGAAAATGAATTATTTGCACAGGCTCAGACCATCGTATGTTGCACTCAGAACTATGCGTTGACAATGCCCTACAAAAAACGAGTCAAGAGAAGCCAGAAACCAAAATGAAAATGGCACTTCAACAAAGAGGCATTTGCACAGGAAGTGAGTGAAATGGACCTTGAGTATAAGGTCAACAAGGACATTGATGAGGACTATGAAGAATTTATCTCTCCGATAATCTCACCAGCTAAGAAGGCAAAGGCATTGAAAATGCTGGGACGCAAGCAGAGGATCAGTGAGAAAACTGAATCTGATGGCGAGGAGGCTGCACATGAAAGTAGAAGGAAAAATGGGCGAAGAATACAGAACACTGTGCAAAGAAATTCGCATTAAGATCAAAGAAGACCTCAAAGATTTTAGAAAGAAGAAATTGAGAGAGGTGGCTGAAAAGAACAAGTGTCTGAAGAAGGTAGAAAGAGATGTTAGGCTGAAACAGGTTATCCCACAGTGCTGAAAGATTAAAATGGTGAAAGGACATCGGAAAGGAACAAGATGAAGGAAATATGTACAAAATTTTACAATGATCTCTACTCCTCGCATGTCAATGTCCAGCATACACCACTGCAGCAGGCAACAGTAGAAGTTCCTGACGTTATGAGGGAAGAAATTGAATACACAGTTCATAACATAAAGAGAAGAAAGAGCCTGAGTGTGGATGATATTTGGCCAGAATATTTCAAAGCAGGGGAAGATACTCTCTTCAAAGCGTTGGTGCAATGGTTCACCATCTCCATTAATAACAAGCATGTTCCAGATGCATGGAAGAAATTGAAAACAATACTATTGATGAAGAAAGGCGATTCAGAAGAATTGAGTAACTACCATCCGATTACACTCCTCTCACCAGTGTATAAGGTCTTCCACCCATGTCACACTCAATCAGATTAAGAAGGATCTTGAAATTCATGAAAGCAGAGAACAAGCTGGTTTCCACTCAAGGTATTCAACAATTGATCACATTCATTCAGTTTGGCAGCTCATTGAAAAATGCAAGGAATACAAAGTACCATTGTGTATTGCATTTGTCGACTACAAAAAGGCATTTGACTCAGTGGAGACTAATGCTGTACTCAACGCACTCAATGAAATCTGAATTAACCCGAGGTAAATTGACCTGTTGAAAGAAATGAACTGCAACTGTTTGACAGAGATAACATTATTCAATGTCCCCTGCATTATTATTATATGTAGAGCAGTCAGACAAGTCGACACAATCTCAGTGAATCTGTTTGCAGCAATATTGGAATCACTGTTCAAGAAATTGAATAGGGAAAAGGAATCAAAATTGATGGAGAACAGTTAACACATCTTCTCTTTGCTGATGACTGTGTAATATTGGCAAAGGTCAAAGAAGAACTGGAGAATAAATTGCAGTAACTACAAACACTTTCGCATGATCTCGGGTTGGAAGTGAACATGTCGAAGACGAAGTGGATGCAGAATGAGCATTGTGCAGCAGGAATCATCACTATAAATGGGAAATTAATCAAAGAGGTTGACAAATATATTTATCTGGGTCAGCAGCTGAACAGACACACCTCATTCAAAGGGGAAAGCAGTAGGAAGAGAAAGGTGGGGTAGGCGAGTTTCAACAAAATAAAGACGTCTCTAATGGATGGTGAACTGCCCGTAAAGAAAAGGAAAGAACTGTTTAATTCCACTGTTCTGCCAGCAATGATATACGGAGCGGAAATCTGGTCAACAACAAAAGTGGAGGAAGAAAAATTCACTGTCACCCAGAGAGCAATGGAAAGGCAAATGTGTAAGATATCATTCCATGATCACATACCAAATGAGATCAGAAGGCGTACAGAGGTGACCGATGTAGTGCAGGCGATGTACAACACAAAATGGAGATAGTCGGGTCATGTAGCCCACAGGCAAGACAATAGGTGGACAACCTGCATCAGTGACTGGAGCCCCATAGACCACAAGCAACCATTGGGCAGACCAAAAATGTGCTGGGCCGACCCCATGACAAAACTCTTTGGCCAGAAATAGAAAGAACATGCTCACAACAAAATGGAATGATGTGGTGTCAACTTGTGTTCGTGGAGAAACGGACGAGGACAAGCCGGACAAAGGTGACTGCTTTATCTTTTATGCAATATGCTTTAAATTTTTTATGATATGTTTACTGACAGATCAAAATGTTCCTTGTAACTGGGTTGTCTGGGTGGTACCCCTTGTGGCCTGCAAGGCTCTGACTTCTCCACTGTGGGTCCCTGATGGTTGGGTGTTGTCCCTCCCAGATCCAGTGTTGTAGTGCCTTAGCCCTCCAACCAAGGCACACTAGGAGGTCTATCCAAACAAAAAAGAAAACAATAAATCAGGGGCATCCAAGGATGTGTTGGATGTACTGCGCTATTCCGCTTCAGGCTTTTCTCTATGCACTAGTCCCTTCTTGTCAATTTTCCTGGGCCTAACCATCCCATCCACCAAATGACTCATCTAAGTAGCAAGTTGTCTTAGGCTATTGGCTGGAACCAGGCTTCCCTGGTCAAGGAAGTAGCAGAGCTCTACTCTCCTTCCTGGTCAGATCTGAACTGGGCTAGGCCTTCTCCTTTTAACTCCCCACTCCACACCTGAGATTGGCTGCAGGTTTAGCAGGATGAGTGATCTTTAACTCCCTCATTGCCAGTATGGGGCTTATCTACCTCATCACATTCCCTCTCCTTCAGGATATTGCTTGGGTTATGGCTCTCCCCAACAAGCTTCCCTCCATCCTGAGAGAAAAAAAATCTCCATTTTGGTGAGCACCTGCAGGCCAATGCTGTATCCAGAACTAGAAGAACTGGAGGGATAGGTATTACCACATGATTCAGGGGCTGGTGTCTTTCATGGCATGAAGCCATTGTAGCAGGGCATGATTCATGACTAGAGTGAACTTATTGTCAAGGAGGTAACAACTGAGTGCCTCCATGGCCCATTTCACAACTAAGCCCTCTTCTTTTATCATGGAGTGGGCCTTTTCTCTTGGGAACAATTTTCAGCTTAGGTAGAGGATGGGGTGTTCTTCACCATCAACCACCGTAGACAACAATACCTCAAATTTCAGAGATATCAGTCTGTAGGAGAAATTCCTTGGTGAAATCTAGGGTGTATAAGGTTCTGCAAAGGTGAGATTTTTAGGGTCTGAAAGACTGTCTCATAGACTTCTGTCCAGTAGATCTTTTTTTTTGGCTACTTTCTTTAAGCTTAATAGTGAAGGGGCCACAATAGATGAAAACCCCAGTACAAACTGGTGGTAGTAACCTACGAAACCCAGAAACCTGAACATCTGCTTCTTTGTAGTCAGAGTGGGGCAGGCCCTTAAGGCCTGGACCTTGTCCACAAGAGATTGTACCTGACCCAAGGTATACACGAGGTAAGCCATCTTGTCTTTGCCTATGCAGTATTGTGCAGGGTTTGCTGTTAGTCCATCTTCTTTGACGGACCAAAGTACATAAGCTACTTGCTTTAGGTGGTCCTCCCAGTTCTGGCTATAGATCAGTTGTTGAGGTAAGCAGTGGCATAACGGTTATGGACCGGAGGACATGGTCCATTAGCTGTTGGAATGTTGCTGGTGCGCTGTGTAAGGCCCACGGCATGGTCTGGAACTGATACAGGCTGAAGGGGGAGGCAAAGGATGTTGGGGTTTTTTTGAGATTCTGGTGTGAATGGAATTTGTAAGTATCTTTTGGGTTAAGATCCAGGGTGGTGATATATTTGGCTTCACCCAGATGATGTAATAGCTTTTCAACACATGGCAGGGGGTATGTGTCAAACTTTGATATGGCATTGACTTTTCTAAAGTCAATGCAAAATTTGTTGGTTACATCCAGCTGAGGGACCAACATTATTGGACTCCCCCAGTCACTACAGGATTCCTCAGTTACCCTAAGGTCCAACATAGATTGGAGTTCTTGTTCCATGATCTCTCTCAGCTTCTGGGGAAAAGCTGCGAGTTTTCCCTGACGCAGTGTCCAGGCTATGTGATGGATGGGTTCACCTAGGCTGGGCAGAAAATACCATTGAGAAGGCAGCAATCAGCTGTTGGGCTTGGACATTCTGCTCTGGTGAGATTGTCCCCAGTATAGACTCTTTGGAAGTCTGAGATGCTGTCTGACTGCAGCCATAATTCTAATTCCAGAGTGTAGCAAGCTATACATATGCCTTCCCTGGCTTTTCCCAGGTTTAGGAGATTGACATGGTAAATTTGTTTGGTCCTCCTCTTGACTGACTGACTGATTTCAAAATTCATTGGCCCTACCTGGCAAATAATTTTGTAAGAACCCTGCCAGCAGGCCAGTAGTTTTGACTCAGAACTAGAGAATCAGATTTAGGAAGCAACAAGGCCCCCCCCCCCCCCGATGGAACATTCAGAGGTGGGCCCCTTTATTATAGGTTGTTTCGTGGGTGCTCTAAGAATTTAGGAGATTATCCTGTGTGATGGTGCCTAAGGCCTCTTAGCCTTTTGCAAACGAGGAGGATATTTTATACAACATTGTTACCTTGGGGACTCAGTTCCTCCCACATTTCTTGTACTAAATCCAGAATCCCCCATAGTTGCCTCCCATACAACAGTTCAAATGGGGAGAATGCTGTGCATGATTGTGGTACCTGTCGTACCACAAACAGGATAGTGATAGTGGGGAAGCAGCTAATCCCAGTGACAAGTAACTGTGGCAAATTATTTTTTTTAGTGTCTGATTAAAACCTTCTACCATCCGTCATTTGGGGAGGGTAGCTGAAGGTTAGGAGGTACTTGATCTTCAGTAGTCAGCTTTGTTTTTTTTATACCTGAGATGTAAATTTAGTTCCCTCGTGTGTGAGAATCTCCTGAGACACCCCTACTTGGGCAAAGATCTTCATCAATTCAGCTGCAGTGGCTTTGGTGTTTGTGGAGCACAATGGTAAGGCCTCAGGATATTGGGTAGCATAATCCATGATTACCAGGATTTAGCAATACCCAGCACACATTTTTCTTGAGTGGCCCAACCATGTCCATCCCAGTCCTCACAAATGGTATGTCAACCAAGGGGAGATGGACAGTATAGCCTTCGTCATTCTCTGGGGTGCAGTTAGTTGACATTCTGGGCAAGAGGTGCAGAAGTCTGGAACCTTCTTATATATCCTGGGCCAGAAAAACTGGGGCATCTGGGGCACCAGGAATTGAGTTTGAACTTCCTCTGGTGATCTTTCTTTAGGTGGTACAACCACTCACCCTGAATTTCAAAATGGGGGAATACTTCAGATAGCAGGGGGTCCACTATCTCCTCATTAAAAATGACCACTAGTACATAGGACCAGATTAAAGTCTCATCTCCTTTTTGTTCTTCAATAACTTTGTAGAACCTAATCAGGATCTCAGATTTGGATAAGGGGGTAACCATAAGCTGCAGGAAGGACAGGGATCCTAAGGAAGCAACTAGCTGCTTGGAACTCTTGCTCTCTGGCCTGGCTATATGCTATATGAGTGAAGCCTATTGGGCCCCAAGTCAACTGAGGGGATGCCAGCGGTGAGGCCCCTGTGCTCTGGGGAGATCCCAAGAATGCCATCAGGAAGTCCGCAAAATAGTCCCAGTCTCAGTCAATAATGACTGGGTAACTGAGTGATGTCATGAGGCTGGCCATTAGGGGTCTTGTGTGCTCCCCCATGGATAGCAGAAATTGAGTGTGGGGATATGGCTTTACATCCCCATGCAAACACTGTAAGTAGATGGTGCTGTGGGGCAATCTTGGAGTTGGTACTGATGATTCCTTCATGAGGTCTGGCCCCTCTGTGTCCCTGAGACCATAAGGCCCATTACTTCTATCCAGTTTAACCAGGATGGTCAGTTTAGCTGGCCCTGGCCAACCTGTTTGGGCCTCTGCAGTCCAGACTTGCCAAAACTGCATTCCATAAACAGGCAGTCCTGGTACCAGTGCCAGGGAAGGCCACACATAAAACAAACATCCTGGACCTGGTTGCTGGTATGGAGGCCTCCCACTCATTTCTCAGTAATCTCTTCTGCACGGGCCTTCCCTGTGCCAGACCCCATTGATTTCCTTTTTTTGAGACTGGGGAGAGTTGGAGGATTCTTGAGCTGACCCTCAGCCAGACTATTCCAGTTCCTTAGTTTGAGTTGTTCATGACTTCCACGACTTCCTGGGCTTCCTAAATCCTGGCTAGGGAGGCCCTGGGTAGGGTCCTTCAGGACACAGAGCCCCTTGGCCAGGTTTCTTGTTCACCAGAGCTTATCCCTTGGCCCAAGAGGGTCCCTTTCTGGATATTGCTGTCCTAGCCACCACAGAAATCTCCATTAGCTGGATTGCTTCAGTTATTGTCTCAAGCCAGTGATGTAACACCCAGTCTCCTTCCCTGGCAGGGAGTACCCATGTAAACTGTTTGAGCAGAATCATTTCCACTACTTGAACCTCTATCATTGTCTTGGGTCTGAGCCACTGACAACACCAGTCTTCCAGTTTCAGTGCCATCATGTGGAGCCGGGAGCTTAAAGGATATTGCTCCTCCCAAAATTACTGGCTGAATGTTTCCTCTGAGATAGCCAACGAATCCAAAATGGCCAGTTTGACTCATGCATAATCTTGTGATATTACTGAGTAACCCACAATAGGCCTCTTGTGCAATTCCAGTCAAGTATGGGGATAGTAAGATTGCCCATTGCTCATGTGGCCACCATGTTGCCACTGCCACTCATTCAAACCTTCTGAGAAAGGCCTCTGGATCATCTTCAGGTCCTATTTTTGTTAGTCTGACTGGTACTGGGGCCTCTGTCAGATCTGTACTGGAAGACCGACTGTTGTGGGAGGCTGCAATATGGTCACCACCTGCTGCTCCAGCTGTTGTTGCTGGTGAACAACTAAATCTTGGATCAGCTGCTGGTGCTGGGTGACCATCTGCTGGAGGAGTTGCTGCAGCTGCTGCTGCTGAGTTGGCCCTTCTGCTGCATCATCCGTTTCAACGGTTGCTCCATGTCCATACTACTGGGGAGGCTTTATTTTTTTAAAGTCCAGACCTGCTCCCTTCCACAGGGGCTAGACTGATGCCTGTATTCACCAGCAAATTTGTAAATGAATTGTTTGGGTAGCGCCCCCTTGTGGCCAATCAGGGCATGACTTCCCCTCTGCGAGTTCCTGAAAGAGGAAAAGAAATAAAGAAATGGAAAAAGATGGGGTGGGGGAAACAAAAGTAATACATATATTTCAAAAGCAAAAATAATAAATACATTTTTAAAAGTTTTATTTAACTCGTTTAGGTTCCTCCAGTGTATTGGATATCTCAGACAGAAAAGGAGAGCTGGAAGGGAGGAAATAACCAATCCTGACTTCAGAGCTGACCAAGTGGCTAGGGAATCTTCAGGCAGTTTGGAGCCCTGAGGAGAAAGGGGAACATGCCAGCATGTTAATTATTTCATTTTAAACACTGGTTTGTGCCATATATATGTGGAAATTCCCCAATGCATACCATAAAGGTACAGGAAAAGGTACAGTAAATTGTATTTTATTTTAAAAATCACTTTAAAACTACACATGTACAGTCACAAACCTCCCTTTCACCAACCCACTTTGTCACAAACCGCCATGCAACCTGCCCATCACCTGCACTTAATTAGCCCTTCTTTGACACTCAGCTTACACAGCCTGCACTCACATGACCCCTCCAGTCAACAAGAGTAGCATATAAGAGGCTTAAGGACCTTATCGCTCTCTCTCACACACACAACTACACACAAACTGTCTAGAGACATATAAAGCTGACTTTAAGAGCTCAATCTTAAAAGATGTGAGCAAATCCTGGAAGTGCAGAGTGCCCATTGAAGTTAATAGTAATGGAAGGCATTAACTACTTCTGAGGAGCTGATTAGCACCTTACAGGATCAGGTCCTAAATCCATTCTTCTCTGGAAGGAAATAGAACTGGACCCTTGGTTTCACAGATCCAAGCTGGTAACCATGATTTGATTCTTATCTGCTTCTTATGCTGCTTCCAGGGCTGTTCCTCCAATACTTCTTCTGCACAGTATACACTAAGGGTATGTTTGACTGTGTGCTTGATTGTTTGTTTGAACAGTGTGAATTGGGAGTGCTTTGTTCCAGGTGGGCCTTGAGTGGGCCTAACTGTTATAAAAGGCAGTCAGCAGCGAACCAGCTGAGCGGTGAACAGCGAAGGCTAACAGAGGGAGTTGGACTGGGAGTTCGCCTGGGGAGAGCCCACTGAGGCTTTCATCTCGCGGGCGTCCGCCAGTTGCTGCAACAGCTGAGGAAACGCTTAGAAGGAAGAAATTATGGAAGGTGAGCATTCAGCTGTTGTAACCTGCACAGGTTGTGCCATGTTTGTCTTTCTTCCACAGAACAGAAGCGACTTTGTCTGTACAAAGTGCAAGCTGGTCTCCATATTGGAAGAGAAGGGTCGAGATCTGGAGAAACAAGTATCGACCCTGCGTTGCATACGAGAAAATGAAGATTTCCTGGACAGACGTCAGGATATGCTTCTATGGGCACAACATTCTGAAGAATCGGAGCAGGCTGTGCAGAGGGGATTGAGGGACGGTGAAGAAATTTGGCAGCATGTGACCTCCAGAAGAAGAAAGAGGAGCATCCATGTAGCAGCAATACAGGTGAGCAACTGTTTTCATGTTCTCTCCACAGGTACTAATGCGGAGAGTGGTGTAGATGATACATCTGAGGGAAGGGAGCAGAAGGAGACTCCACCGATTGGAAGGCATGAGATGCACTGTCCTAGGGATGGGAGTTCCAGGACCACTGCTCCCAAGAGAAGGAAGAGGGTGGTGGTGGTCGGGGACTCCCTCCTCAGGGGGAGTCATCTATGTGCCGCCCCGACCAAGAAAATCGAGAGCTCTGCTGCTTGCCAGGAGCTAGGATTCATGATGTGATGGAGAAACTGCTGAGACTCATCAAGCCCTCGGATCGCTATCCCTTCCTGCTTCTCCACGTGGGCACCAATGATACTGCCAAGAATGACCTTGAGTGGATCACTGCAGACTACGTGGCTCTGGGAAGAAGGATAAAGAAGTTTGAGGTGCAAGTGGTGTTCTTGTCCATCCTCCCTGTGCAAGAAAAAGGCCTGGGTAGAGACCATCGAATTGTGGAAGTCAACGAATGGCTACGCAGGTGGTGTCGGAGAGAAGACTTTGGATTCTTTGACCATGAGATGGTGTTCCAAGAAGGAGGAGTGCTAGGCAGAAGAGAGGGAAGAGCATCTTTGCAGGCAGACTGGCTAACCTAGTGAGGAGGGCTTTAAACTAGGTTCACCAGGGGAAGGGGACCAAAGCCCTGAGGTAAGTGGGGAAATGGGATACCGGGAGGAAGCACGAGCAGGAAAGGGCAAGAGGGGAGGACTCCTGTCTCATACTGAGAAAGCAGGATGATCGGCGAGTTATCTTAAGTGCCTATACACAAATGCAAGAAGCCTGGGAAACAAGCAGGGAGAACTGGAAGTCCTGGCACAGTCAAAGAACTATGATACGATTGGAATAACAGAGACTTGGTGGGATAACTCACATGACTGGAGTACTGTCATGGATGGATATAAACTGTTCAGGAAGGACAGGCATGGCAGAAAAGGTGGGGGAGTTGCATTGTATGTAAGAGAGGAGTATGACTGCTCAGAGCTCTGGTATGAAACTGCAGAAAAACCTGAGAGTCTCTGGATTAAGTTTAGAAGTGTGAGTAACAAGGGTGACGTCATGGTGGGAGTCTGCTATAGACCACCAGACAAGGGGGATGAGATGGACGAGGCTTTCTTCCGGCAACTAGCAGAAGTTACTAGATCGCAGGCCCTGGTTCTCATGGGAGACTTTAATCACCCTGATATCTGCTGGGAGAGCAATACAGAGGTGCACAGACAATCCAGGAAGTTTTTGGAAAGTGTAGGGGACAATTTCCTGGTGCAAGTGCTGGAGGAACCAACTAGGGGCAGAGCTCTTCTAGACCTGTTGCTCACAAACCAGGAAGAATTAGTAGGGGAAGCAAAAGTGGATGGGAACCTGGGTGGCAGTGACCATGAGATGGTTGAGTTCAGGATCCTGACACAAGGAAGAAAGGAAAGCAGTAGAATACAGACCATGGACTTCAGAAAAGCAGACTTTAACTCCCTCAGGGAACTGATGGGCAGGATCCCCTGGGAGAATAACATGAGGGGGAAAGGAGTCCAGGAAAGCTGGCTGTATTTTAAAGAATCCTTATAGAGGTTGCAGGAACAAACCCTCCCGATGTGTAGAAAGAATAGTAAATATGGCAGGCGACCAGCTTGGCTTAACAGTGAAATCCTTGCTGATCTTAAATGCATAAAAGAAGCTTACAAGAAGTGAAAGATTGGACAAATGACCAGGGAGGAGTATAAAAATATAGCTCAGTCATGCAGGAGTGAAATCAGGAAAGCCAAATCACACTTGGAGTTGCAGCTAGCAAGAGATGTTAAGAGGAACAAGAAGGGTTTCTTCAGGTATGTTAGCAACAAGAAGAAAGTCAAGGAAAGTGTGGGCCCCTTACTGAATGAGGGAGGCAACCTAGTGACAGAGAATTTGGAAAAAGCTAATGTACTCAATTCTTTTTTTGCCTCTGTCTTCACAAACAAGGTCAGCTCCCAGACTGCTGCACTGGGCAGCACAGCATGGGGAGGAGGTGACCAGACCTCTGTGGAGAAAGAAGTGGTTCGGGACTATTTAGAAAAACTGGACGTGCACAAGTCCATGGGGCCGGATGCGCTGCATCCGAGGGTGCTAAAGCAGTTGGCGGGTGAGATTGCAGAGCCATTAGCCATTATTTTTGAAAACTCATGGCGATCGGGGGAGGTCCCAGATGACTGGAAAAAGGCTAATGTAGTGCCCATCTTTAAAAAAGGGAAGAAGGAGGATCCGGGGAACTACAGGCCAGTCAGCCTCACCTCAGTCCCTGGAAAAATCATGGAGCAGGTCCTCAAGGAATCAATTCTGAAGCACTTAGAGGAGAGGAAAGTGATCAGGAACAGTTAGCATGGATTCACCAAGGGCAAGTCATGTGTTATTCCTTGACCTTAGCAAAGCTTTTGATATGGTCTCCCACAGTATTCTTGCCAGCAAGTTAAAGAAGTATGGGCTGGATGAATGGACTATAAAGTGGATAGAAAGCTGGCTAGATCGTCGGGCTCAACGGGCATTGATCAATGACTCCATGTCTAGTTGGCAGCCGGTTTCAAGTGGAGTGCCCCAAGGGCCGGTCCTAGGGCCGGTTTTGTTCAATATCTTCATTAATGATCTGGAGGATGGCGTGGACTGCACTCTCAGCAAGTTTGCAGATGACTAAACTGGGAGGAGTGGTAGATACGCTGGAGGGTAGGGATAGGATACAGAGGGACCTAGACGAATTAGAGGATTGGGCCAAAAGAAACCTGATGAGGTTCTACAAGGACAAGTGCAGAGTCCTGTACTTAGGATGGAAGAATCCCATGCGCTGTTACAGACTAGGGACCAAATGGCTAGGAAGCAGTTCTGCAGAAAAGGACCTAGGGGTTACAGTGGACAAGAAGCTGGATATGAGTCAACAGTGTGCCCTTGTTGCCAAGAAGGCTAACAGCATTTTGGGCTGTATAAGTAGGGGCATTGCTAGCAGATCGAGGGACGTGATCATTCCCCTCTATTCGACATTGGTGAGGCCTCATCTGGAGTACTGTGTCCAGTTTTGGGCCCCACACTACAAGAAGGATGTGGAAAAATTGGAAAGAGTCCAGCGGAGGGCAACAAAAATGATTAGGGGGATGGAGCACATGACTTCTGAGGAGAGGCTGAGGGAACTGGGCTTGTTTAGTCTGCAGAAGAGAAGAATGAGGGGGGATTTGATAGCTGCTTTCAACTACCTGAAAGGGGGTTCCAAAGAGGATGGATCTAGACTGTTCTCAGTGGTACCTGATGACAGAACAAGGAGTAATGGTCTCAAGTTGCAGTGGGGGAGGTTTAGGTTGGATATTAGGAAAAACTTTTTCACTAGGAGGGTGTTGAAGCACTGGAATGGGTTACCTAGGGAGGGGTGGAATCTCCTTCCTTAGGAGGTTTTTAACTAGATTTAGTTGGGAATTGGTCCTGCTTTGAGCAGGGGGTTGGACTAGATGACCTCCTGAGGTCCCTTCCAACCCTGATATTCTATGATTCTATGTGTATACTGCAATATGAGGTGTGATTAAAGGACAGGTAGATATATCCACACTAACTTTATCTGTGCTAGCATGACTAAAAACAGCAGTATCGACATGGCATCACAAGTTTCAGCACAGGCTGTTTATGTGAGTATGTACTATTCAGAGTCCCCAGTGGGCTTCTACAGTCTGCACTGAAGTCCATGCTACGGTATCTACACTGCTATTTTTAGCTGTGCTAGAGCAGGTAAAACTAGGACATGCTGCAATCATACCTCAGATTACAGTGCAGACATACCCTAGGACTATGAGCTAGGGGTGTGATTCCCCTGCTGTTCGTGTATACATACTCCTACTAGCTCTCATCAAATTAGCATGAATACAATTAGCAGTGCAGCCATAGTACCACTGGTAGCAGCAGTGGAGGCACAGCGGAGCCATGCTAAGTACAAACCTGCCTGAAACCGGTATGTATGCAGCATGGCTCAGCAGTGCATCCACTGCCACGACCAGTGCTACTAATACTACACAGCTCTTTATACTTGTGCTAGCTCAATGAGAGCTAGCGCAAGAATGTGTACATGAGCAGTAGGGGAATCGCAACCCTACCTTGTAGAGTAGAATACCCTCGAGGCTAAGATCCAGTGCTATGCTTCTAGGTGGCACAACACAGAAGGTACAGTCCAAGGGTTGGGAAGCACTAACTTTGTGCCCTCCCAATGAAGGGCAGTTGCAGGGACCCAATTATGCCCTTGGCATAATTTAGGCAGCCTTGGGATACTTAAGTCATAAGAACAAAATTTGAACAGTCTGCATATGTCACTTGAACCCTAAAAAACACCCAAACTCCAAAACCAACCAAACAAAAAGCATATAATATACAAAAATTGTAAAGGAGCACAGGAAGTCAAGAGGAAGAGAGAAAAACAGCGCCGAGAACTTTATCTGGGGATAGACTTTGGAATATTACATTTCAAAGGTTTACTGGACTATAAAATAAAGGGGAGACAACCCCTTAGTTATCCATCACTTAGGTGACAAAGTGAATATTGTGTGAATGTTGGATCCTCCTGTCACAAATGCTAGAGATGCTGGTAGCTTAATGTAAGTGAAAAAGCTATTTAGGCACAGATTGTGGCTTGCTGAAGTTAAGGCTTGAACACTGGAAAGCATGATTTATATTGTTTTTTATGTAACCAGACCTGTCTCTTTTCTCTTGCTTAGTATCACTTAAATCTATGTTCTTTATCAATAAGCTTATTCTCAGTTTTACTATAAACCATCTCAGTGCTGTTATACTGAAGTAAAGTAGGAGTTCTGAGCTACACTAACAGGCTGGTGTGTGTTCTTGCTCTTTGAAGGCAGCAAATTTAATAGCTTCTGTGAGAGTCCAGTGAGAGGGACTGGACATTGCAGAGCGATGTCTCTGGCGTACCTGGCAATGGGAGTTCACGGATTGTTACCTGCAAGGCAAGGTTAAGACTGGCAGAGTCTGAGAAGTTTGCTGGTGAGGCAGACAGACTGGTGTGGCAAGAGCTGACACACAGTTGAAGCCCCAGCAAAACTGATTTTTGCTGAGGCACAGAAGTAACACAGTGACATAAGGGTCTGGGTGCTGTGAGGAGAGCGTCACACTGACATAATCCAATGACCTTTTCAATGTATTTTTATTTGTTTGATCTTCAGAAAGAAGCCTTGTAAAACTGACAACTCTAAATGTAATTATGACATGTCCTGGAATAATACATTGATTAATTATAGAACCTGGCATCATGCAGTAAAGTACAAGGCTGTAAAAGCTTGTAATTGGTAAGTCTGTATCAAATATCAGTATAACATTAACATTTTTTCTATCAGTTTGTACCTTGCATATTGGATAAGTAAATATAGTCTATGTTGTTGCTATAGTTGCTCAGTTAAAATAACAGGCTAATTTACCAAGTAGCCAATGTGAAAAAAGAAAGAAGTTGAATGTTATTGCTAGTGCATTCTTCAGATAGAGACTGGCATCATCTGAATCAGTGCCCATTCTGAATTAACTCTACAACATATTTTGACTGTTCATATTTTGCCTCTGATTATTTGCTTTCTTTCTACTGACATTTATTTTGTATTTGATTTATTGTTTTGTCTCCCTCCCTCACAGTGGTCTTAATTTAAAGATATAAGGTAACATTTCCAAAGCTCCTACCTAATGTAGGAGCCTAAGTCCCATTTTCAAAAGTTTCTTGGGTCCATATTTTTAAAGTTATTTAGGTGCCTAAAATGCAGATAGGCTCCTAGTGGGATTTTCAAAAGTGTCCATGTGCTCAGCACATTTTGAAATCAGTGGGAGTTGGAACCTAGCCAACCTATCTACATCTTTAGATGCCTAAAAAGCATGGAATGTCTGGCCTTAAGTACCTAAGTTACTTTTGAAAATAAGACATAGGAAGGGGAAATGGACAAAGTTATCTGCATTTAAGCATGTCTGAGGTGCTGTAAATTAGAGCCTCTAATTTACAAGGTGGGTAAGGATGATGGACGGCTGCCTTTTGGTAATTCTGCGCTTCAACTATGATTTTTAAGGCCATGATCCTGAAGTCAGATCTGCCAGGATAGATACCTGTTCCTGTTTGGAGTTCCACTGTAGCTTTCAAGAAGTGTAAAGATCTACTCTAATGAATATAATTGTGGAGCTGGGGGCCTAAGGTTGTAATTCCATCCTGAGGTTTTGGCAGGGGTGCTGGAATAATTTGTATAGTGGGGGTGCTGAGAGCCATTGAACCAAACTGTAAACCCTGTATATAAAGCCAACCACTTCAATCTAAGGGGTGCTGCAGCACCCCCAGCACCCCTAGTTCCAGCAAGTATGGGTTCCGGTGATGTTATAATCCATAAAACTGAAGCTAGAGTGAATTCTTAGTGTTAATAGTAAACCTCAAGTCCAAATGGTAGCCTCTATTCATAAACCTTTATTGCAAAAGTACATTATTTAATTAGAGTTGGCCCCAATTGCTATGGTTTCCTTGCCTACTTTCAGCACGGGCTGTTAATTTTAATCCTTGACTCATTGATTTTTGGTGCTCTTTTCAGGCTTGCTCATTTTCTCTTTTTAAAAATTGTATTTATTAGTTTGGTTGCCTATTTTTCTTTTTTATTTTAAAGTCATTATTTGATCCTTGTTTACTTTCCCTTTTTTGTTGTGTATTCTTTCTCTCTTTTTTGTGTGTGATCAGCTCATGCAAATTTTTAATTAATGCTTTTCCTTGCAGTACTCCAGTCATGTGAACTGCCCCACCGAGTTTCTGTTATTCCAATCACATCATAGTTCCTTGATTGTGCCAGGACTTCCAATTCTTCCTGCTTGTTTCCCAAGCTTCTTGCATTCATGTACATGCACCTAAGATAATTAGCTGATTTTCCTACTTTCTCAGTATGAATCAGGAGGCTTCCCATCTTGTACCCTCCTTTTTGTGTTTCCTCCCAGTATCCCACTTCCCCACTTACCTTTGGGCTTAGGTCACCATCCCCTGGCGAACCGGGACATGGAAGTGTTAGCTCTCCTTGCAGATGCTCTGAGATCTATGGGAATGGTAATGACTTTCACAATGGTCTTCAAGTCTTTCCTCTTCATGCAATTACAAATCATTCCCTGCTGAGGGGTAAAGGAAACAGCTGCTCTGTGAGGTCCTGTCTACACTAGAAAATTAGGACCCATAATCCTCCAGTGTTGCAGCTCCACTGATAGTAGTAATGGTGGCGGCTGTAGTGTAGACAGGACTGAGGCATTTTTACCATCATGTTGTCTAATTTGGAGTCCTGTTTACAATACAGCCTATGCTATTGTTCCTGCCACTGAAGTTGTAGTGGTGATCAGTTATGGATCCTAAATTTACCAGTATAGATGTGGCCTCTGTTCATGATTACTGAGTTTTGGAGGACTTTTGCCCCTCAAATGGATTTTGCAGGGATCAGCTGCAGAGTTCTAAACAGTGACTATTGAGGATCCCAAATGTCACCTCTGCTGAATGAGATAGGGAGTTTTACTTCCTAGTCCCTGTACTGGAGAAGCAGGGTGAGATTTTCTCACAAGCCTATTGCCTCTGCTTACTCAGTCTTTTAAGCTTTAGTTTTATGATGATAGTTTGTAACACTGCTCTAGCTTGTACCTGTACTGTCATCTTCCCAGATATCATGCCAGGAGCAATTACAGATAATAACCTCTTGAACCATTCAATTATCTATTTAAATCTTTCATTGACAAACAATTTTTTTCTTCAATAGGAACAGGACAAGTTTCAACCCTCCAACTTATTATTAATGCTTTTTAGTAAGAATATCTAGCAATGCATTCATGCCATTTTTAATCTTCAAAGCATTGTACAAACAATAATCTAATTAAATTAAATTAATTAATTTAGTAGTTAAGACCTTGTACAAACCACATTTCCAACATTTGACATTCAGCTTCTATTAAATCTCTTGCTGACAGATGCTTTAATTGATCTAGATTTGCCAAAGGCTCTGGGCCAAATTCACTCATTGCCTAGAAACTAGAAGAAATCAGCCCCCAGAAGTAGAAAGTCCACAGAAGTGAATGTGTAACTGTGTAAGCTGTCTCCAGCACCACTTTAGGACATAAAGCAGGCCAGCACCATCCACACAGTGAGTGGGACTGGCTGTGAGGATCTAAGGCCAGGCCAGATTGGGGATGTACTGAAATGGTGTACAGAAGTTTTAGAAAGCAACAGAGGGTCCTGTGGCACCAGTCTTAAAGGTGCCACAGGACCCTCTGTTGCTTTTTACATATTCAGACTAACACGGCTACCCCTCAGAAGTTTTAGAGTTGACCTCCCTGTAGCAAAAATTTTGGAGATAGGATAGCCGAAGTACCACAGCCTGCTCTCTCCTGGGTGAATTCCACCTTTTTGTACCAGCTGAAATGAATCTGATCCAATATATGAATATATTATAGCTGTGCTTTTGAAAAGGCAAAACTTGAAAATGTTCCCATCTTTTCACTATATTCGTATTTATCTATGGTTAGTTTATTGTGAGATACAACACAATTGTACCCCTTAACCCAACATACAGTTTAAAATTCATAATCTCTTAAACAGAAAATGTTTATTTTGTCTTCCCTCTTAACAACTAACATGACATTCACTGTGCCTTGAACCAACATCCCTCAGCTATTCAGTATGAGAAGTAGTTTAGAAATTATATCATTATGTAACCTTGTAAGCAGTCTTCTTCAAATGGCATTCTGCCTACTTTTACAGAGGAGCAGTCAGCAACTGGACTGACCAGTAAGGACTGATTTCATGACAATTTGGCAACTCTTAACAAAGGCTAGAACCCATTAACTGCTTTTTGCTGGAAAACACCAGTTAAGGGGTTTGGGTTTTTTATTTTGTTTTTCTGTTTAAAGTTTATGCAGTGCAGCACCTTTATTAGCATAGTACTTGTTTACATTTATTTTGCATTTATCTCTGTGCCAAGGAGTTCTAGTTTATTATACTCGATTCCAGACACCCTTCTGTGATGGTTTTCGATTGCGAGGAGTGTTGCCTTTTAGTCTGGCCCTTTGACATACTGAGAGCGGTTTTGGTAAGGGAGTCCAGGCCCTCCCACTCCATCAGAGTCCAGCCCAGTCCCGGGCTCTGTGAGGGCAAAAAAAGGGTCTGACACCCAGGAAGGCCTGAGGCTGCCCTCCCTGAGACACTTTCTACCACCCCACTATTGTCAAAAATTCACAGTTTGCAACAGGAAAACATGAAGGTGATCAGCTCAGTGCTTGGCACCTCTTTACAGCTGGGCATGGCAGCTCTCTCCCTCTTGGGGCAGCAGCTGCCTCTTCTTGTGTCTTGACTCTCCAGCTAGGTCAGTTCCAAGTCTTTCCCTTAAGGTGTAGTCCATAAACAAAACACAAGGAATCAACTCAAATAAACTGGGCTAGTATGTGAGAGGGGGAAATGCCTCTCTCTTCAGGAATAACAGAAGCAGGCCCTCCTTTTCCTCAGGAAGGGACCTTCAGGTAATCATTGAGGGAAAGATCTTGTCTTTTTCAGGAGCTGCAAGGTAGAGGTCCCTTCTCTTCCCTGGGCTGCCAACAAATAATTAACGGAGATATCCCATCTCCTAGAACTGGAAGGGACCTTGGAAGGTCATCAAGTCCAGCCCCCTGCCTTCACTAGCAGGACCAAGTACTGATTTTGCCCCAGATCTCCAAGTGGCCCCCTCAAGGATTGAACTCACAACCCTGGGTTTAGCAGGCTAATGCTCAAACCACTGAGCTATGCGCTATTCTGCTCCCTTTAAACTCCTTCCCCAGTGTGTGCACCTCTTGCAGGTGTGGCAGGGTAGGGCTAGGACAGAGCAGCACCTTAACCTTTTGTTGGCCAGTGTGGGGTTTGTATAACCCATCACATACCCTCTCCCTCAAGATAAAGCCTGGGGACCCAGGGCCATTGGGATGTTCCCCCACTCCTGGGAGAAAACATCAGCATTTTGGTGAATTTTTCTGGCTCTGTACTGAATTTGGAAAATCATCATCTGGAACCTGTTTGACCGATATTCATGATAATCCTTGAATTCCATCTGCTAGTTGGATTGTCCGTTTCTCCAGACCACAGAGAAGCTGCAGCTGGGTACTTATGGGGGACGTGTCACGAATGCTGGTCCATTGTCCCCTACACCGATCCATTGTCCCCCATTTCATCATCTTTGGAAGGTATGCTGTCACCAGAGGAAGCTGGCTTTTGCTGTGGTCGTAGTACATGTGATCAAGTACTGGCACTTACAACTTTAATCGAAAATGGATTCTAACAAGCTGAAGACTGGTTCAGTTTTCCTTGAACTGACTGCAGCATACAATATGGTTTGGCATACGGGTCTTTTGATGAAATTGTCTAGAACTATGCCAAGTTGGTTAGTATGTGCAATGGCTCTGTTTTTGAGAAATCACCATCTCCGTGCACATATTGGTGATAGAACAAATGCTTGGAGGCACCAGAAGAATGGCCTCCTGCAAAGATCATATTATCTCCAACATTATTCAACTTATATTCGAATAACCTACCATATACTGGGTCTCACAAGTTTGTTTATGCACATGACGTATGCCTCAGCACTCAGTCACACTCCTTTGAAGTGCTTGATAGAGTTCTGAATGCAGTATGGTGGCTATGGCTGATTATTGTTGTCTGTGGCACCTGATACAAAGTGGAAGTAAGACTGTGTCAAGTGTCCTCATATACTTATGAACGTATATATGATATAACTGGTGTTTTATGCTACATATGCCATGTAACATATCTATGTAAAGGTTATGATCTACTGAATACATTTCTCCTATTTGTATGTATGTATCATTTTTGTACTTGAAGTTAGGAATATTGGCTATATACTTGCTTGATAGCCTTAGTAAAGCATTTGGTAAGCTTCTTGAGAAAGGAATGTGCAAATGAAGTGCCCAATCAAGAACCACTTAAGCCAACAATGAACTCGAAGATGCCAATCCACACTGGAGTTTTCCCAGGAATGTGGCTTGGCTGGTAAGAAACTCAGTCATGCATGGACATGTGACTTGCCCATGTGACTCTAAAACTCCATCTTGGAGCTGGACTTCACATAGGAGAGAGGAGGGGGTCTCCACCCATAACAGAAAGTCTACTTAAACCCCTCCATTTTGTTTTCAGCTGGTTAAAGAGATAGCCTCTCCACCCCCAAGGATACCTGAAGAAACTGGAACAAAGGACAGTAACTACAGGGGGTGTGAGTGATTGCTGGACCCAGACTAGAAGGAGACTAGCCTGTAAAAGGAAACTTACTGGATTCTTCTAAGGGTGAGGTTTTTATCTGTACTCAGTTGTCTTACTGTGTTAGACTCAGACTTGCATGTTTTATTTTATTTTACTTGGTAATTCACTTTGTTCTGTCTGTCACTACTGGAACCACTTAAATCCTACTTTCTGTATTTAATAAAATCACTTTTTACTTATTAATTAACCCAGAGTATGTATTAATACCTGGGGGGGGGGGAAACAGCTGTGCATATCTCTCTATCAGTGTTATAGAGGGCGAACAATTTATGAGTTTACTCTGTATAAGCTTTATACAGGGTAAAACAGATTTATTTGGGGTTTAGACCCCATTGGGAGTTGGGCATCTGAGTGTTAAAGACACTTCAAGAGTGTTAAAGAGTGTTAAAGGAACATTTCTGTAAGCTGCTTTCAGCTAAGTCTGCAGCTTTGGGGCACGTGGTTCAGACCCTGGGTTTGTGTTGGAGGAGATGGGTGGGTCTGGCTCAACAAGACAGGGTGCTGAAGTCCCAAGCTGGCAGGGAAAGCAAGGGCAGAAGTAGTCTTGGCACATCAGTTGGCAGTTCCCAAGGGGGTTTCTGTGATCCAACCCATCACAGTGACCATCTTACAAAGACAGTGACTAAGGTCAAAGCGAGCAAAATCCTGCTTGGAAAACTGGCTATAACAACTTCAACACTTCAGCCTTGGCACTCTGTTATTCAGTGGTGGAGTACTGTGCTCCAGTATCGGCTTGTTCCTCTCACACAAAAATGATCTATGTACAGCTTCATTCCACCATGTATATTATTTCAGGCACATTTAAATCTATTCCTCTACCATGGTTACCAGTTCTCTGCAATATTGTTCCACCCAATGTTTGCAGAGAGGAAAGCGTAGCAAAGCTCATGAAAATTTTGCATGATATGCCCCATTTACTGTTAATTAAAGACTTGTTTAATCCACCACATGATTGGAGGGGCGGGATAGCTCAGTGGTTTGAGCATTGGCCTGCTAAACCCAGGGTTGTGAGTTCAATCTTTGAGGGGGCCATTTAGGGAACTGGGGTAAAAAAATTCTGTCTGGGGATTGGTCCTGCTTTGAGCAGGGGTTTGGACTAGACGATCTCCTGAGGTCCCTTCCAACCCTGATATTCTATGATCTGTCCTCATGGCACCCATTGTGGATAAATTTACCAGGTGAGGGATTTATGGGAGAGGATGTGTGGTGAGCGTCATGGTCCACAGAGAAAGTGACAAATAATTATCTTGTCTTGGATCCCTCTCACCATCAGCCTGGGTTTGATTTACTGCAAAGGCAATGGAACCTTCTGAACCAGTTTCGTACCGGAAATGAATTTGTGCTACAGTGGAATTTCAGTGGTGTTTTAGAGACAGTCCTCTATGTCAATGTGGACAGCCAGAACCCTGATACAGATTGTAGAGGACTGAAAAATGACTCAACTTCCTGGAGGTCTTCGTGCCTTGAATATTGTTGATAAGAACACTGTGGCTTGGCTTGACGAGATTACATATGCCAAGTAATACTGAATTTGGAAAGCATAGGGCTGGAGTGACAGGTACCAACACATAAGCTGAGCGTTTGTGTCCTTCATGGGATTTAACCACCTCCAGGGGGCATGGTCGATAACAAGCTTGAATGGATAACATTGGAGAGAGTCCACAGCCCATTTAACAGTGAGACCTTCCTTTTCTATTACAGAATATGCCTGTTCCCAGGAAAACAGCTTGAGGCTCAAGCAGAGTACTGGGAATTCTTCTCCATTTATTTCCTGTGACAAGACGGCTCCTAGTCCCACTTCTGAAGTGTCAGTCTATAAAATGAATTATTTTGTGAAGTTGGGACTGAACAGGACAGGCTCTTTACACGAGAATTCTTTTACTTTCTGAAAGACCTTTTTGCAGGCCTTGTACCAGTATACTTTCTTGAGGCTACTATGCTTAACTAGGTCTGTGAGAGGTGCTGTGATCATTGAAAACCCTGGCACAAATCACAGGTAATAGCCTGCGAGCCCCCCAAACCTTTTTTCTTACTTATTCACGATGGGGCATGGAAATGCTTTGTGGGTCTGGAATTTATACATGAGGGGTTGGACTTGGCCTTTCCCTAAGTATATCCCAGGTAGGTGATTTCTTCCCTCCTAATCTTGTACTTTGTGGGGTTTGTTATGAGCCTAGCCTGCCATAGGGACCATAAGATGGCAGTGACATGTGTGAGATGTTCCTCCAATTCTCGACTGTAGATGACCACATCATCTAATAGGCAGATGCATATGAATCATGTGGTTGCAGAACTCGATCTATGAGCTGTTGGAATGTTGCTGGGGCACTGTGGAGGCCAAAGGGCATAGTCTGAAACTGATAGAGGGCAAATGGTGTGGAAAAGGCAGTTTTCTCATGTGAGTTTGGTGTGAGTGTGATCTTCCAGTACCCCTTTGTTAGGTCTAATAGCTTGTCTACTCAGGGCATGGGGTAGGCATCAAATTTGGAGATCACATTGATATTTGTGAAGTCTATGCAAAACTGGATGGTGCCATCCAGCTTTGGGACTAATTCGACCAGGCTTCATCAATGTGAGATTCTTCAGGGATTCCCAGCTCCAACATCGCCTGGACTTCTTGCTTCATGGCCTCTCACATTTTTTTGGAGAGTGGCTGGGGGGTTCTCCCGGACAAACTGCCAGGGTTCTATTTGAATGTGATGGTGCATTAGATGGATCTACCCCAGCCGGGAATAGGATGAAATTTAATAGTGAAAAGTGTAAGGTGATGCACTTGGGGATGACTAATAACAATTTTACTTACAAGATGGGGACGCATTGGTTAGAAGTAACGGAAGAGGAGAAGGACCTAGGGGTCCTTGTAGACCGCAGGATGACTATGAGTCGACAATGTGACGTGGCGGTGAAAAAAGCCAATGCGGTCTTGGGATGTATTAGGCGAGGTATATCTAGTAGGGATAAGGAGGTCCTGCTTCCGTTGTATAAGGCGCTGGTGAGACCTCATTTGGAGTACTGTGTGCAGTTCTGGTCTCCCATGTTTAAAAAAGATGAACTCAAACTGGAACGGGTGCAGAGAAGGGCGACTAGGATGATCAGAGGAATGGAAAACCTGTTGTATGAAAAGAGATTAGAGGAGCTTGGGTTGTTTAGTCTGACAAAGCGAAGGCTGAGGGGGGATATGATTGCTATCTTTAAATATATCAGAGGGATAAATACAAGGGAGGGAGAGGAATTATTCCAGCTTAGTACTAGTGTGGACACGAGAACGAATGGATATAAACTGGCCGTGGGGAAGTTCAGGCTTGAAATTAGATGAAGGTTTCTGACCGTCAGAGGGGTGAAATATTGGAACGGCCTTCCGAGGGAAATGGTGGGGGCAACGGACCTGTCTGGTTTTAAGATTAAGTTAGATAAGTTTATGGAGGGAATGGTTTAATGGTAAAACATAGTAGGCAAGGAAAACCAAGCAATGGTACGTAAATAGTATAATGGCCAACAAGGGTCAGGCTAGAGACTCTTGCCTACATGCTCGGGGTATTACTGATCGCCATATTTGGGGTCGGGAAGGAATTTTCCTCCAGGGTAGATTGGCTGAGCCTCTGGAGGTTTTTCGCCTTCCTCCGCAGCATGGGGCAGGGATCACTAGCAGGAGGGTCTCTGCCGACTGAAGTCACTAAAACACAGGATTGGGGAATTCAACGGCAGAGTCCAGGGAAGGGTCTTGTGGCCTGCAGCATGCAGGGGGTCAGACCAGATGATCATAATGGTCCCTTCTGACCTTAAAGTCTATGAGTCTATGAGTCTATGAGACTGTTGAGAAGGCTTTTACGAGGTTTCTCATCTGGGCCCTCTGTTCTGGGCAGAAGTGTTCCCCCATCTTTACAGGGTCTGAGGCCAATGTGGTGGGCACTTGAGGCCCCAGTTCTGGCTTAGTGGGTAAAGGGGCAAGAAATAAACCTTCTTGCTCCTTCAATGATTTTTAGAAGGTGAACCTGATATACCTGTGGGGGTTTCCTCTTGTTGGGCTGCCTAATCTCATAGTTAACTGGCACAACTTGGTGAACCACTTCATAGGGTTGTTGCCATTTCTCAAGTAACTTGCACTCCAGACTTGGGAGCAGAAGGAGTACCAAATCACTCAGTTTAAATACATGCACACATGCCCCTTTGTTGTGGGCTCACTCCTGGGTCTGTTAAGCATCGAGGAGTTTTTCTTTGGCAAAGGCTCCCAGGGTTTCAAACCTTTCCCAGAGCTTCAGCACATACTGTAGGACATTCTCAGTCCAAGGAGCCTGTCCTTCATGCATCTCTCAGACCAGATCGAGAATTCCCTGGGGTTGTCTCCCATACAAGAGTTCAAATGGTGTGAACCTAATAGACAACTGGGGGACTTCCCAATTAGAGGGGAGGGGATCAGCTGATTCCAATGACAGAGGTCCAAAGGCATAAATCATTTTTAACATCTCCTTCAGGATCTCGTTGAATGATTCAACCAGATCATCAGTTTGTGGATGATAGACCAATGTGCATACATTCTTTATTTTTAGAAGATCACAGACCTGTTTCAGCAGCCTTGATCCATGAGGATCTCCTTTGGTACCTCTACTCAAGCAAAGACTTTCAGCAGTTCTGCAGAAATCATCTTTATATTGGTGTTGCACAGTGGGATTGCTTCAGGATAGAAAGCAGCATAATCGACTATTACGAATATGTGTTTGTACTTCTCTGCACTTCTTTCCAAGGGGCCAATGAGGTCTATTCCAATCCTTTCAAAGGGGACATTGACAATGGGGAAGGGGATGAAAGGGGTTCTTCCTTCTTCCCGCCCCCCGCCCCCCCCAGTCCCCTGCATTGGTCCTACTAGTTGGCATTCAGGGCAAGAACACCACAACTTTTTAACTTTCTGGTGCACTCAGGCCAAAAGAAGCTATCTAGGCTGCCTTATTCCAACAGGGGGAGGCCCAATCCAGAGCTTCTCCAGTAAGCAAACTGATCACTAGTCCTACCGTGGGATACATTCAAGGGCAGAGCTGGAAAAGGAGACAGCATTGGTTCAGGAACTCCCTGAAGTCATGGAGGTCCCCATTAAAATGTTCAGTACTGCAGGGCTCAGTTCAGAAGAAAGTGGCTTAGCCTAGTCCTGAAATACTGAAATTTCCTCCTGGGAGCATAATAGCTGCTCATGGAGTGTGTGATTTTCCACTAGGAACTGCACCACTTGGGACTGCAGCAGATGGTTCTCAGTTTGATGTTGCATGACCCGCTCCTGGGGATCCAGTACCCCATGGGGTCTGGTGGTGATGGTAGACCTGTCCCTTCCATATTCGTGTTAAAGGGTCCCACAGAGGGGGTCAGAAGTGGGTCTGGGAAAACAGATAGAACCCTGAACAGGATTCTGAATTACTCCTTTTGGCCCAGGATTCCACAAAAAATTAAAGACTTCTGCAAATCCTACCGCAAATGCCAACTAATAGGACCTAAAGGAGTGAGAAAATTCCCTCTTGTCCCACTCTCTTTGACAGCATCCCATTTGAAAGGGTCAGGATGGACATTATTGGGCCCTTAAAAAAAAGTGCAGCTAGGTAAAAGCACGTATTTGTTATAATTGATTTTTCACTAACCGCTATCCTGATGCAATCCCACTGTGCAAACCCAATTAAAAGACTATTGTAGTGGAACTGCTAAAAGGCTTTCTCAGAGTAGGAGTACCTAAGAAGATCCTCACTGATCAAGGCACTGTTGACCTGAATTTATGGGCTAGTTTATTATGGCTCACCACTGATTTGATCAGAAGATATTTAAGGTTCTTGTCCCAATTCAGGCTACAGGGATAGAGAACACAGAGAGTTCAATATCGTGAGAGGACTCTCGGGATGTATGGCAAGGACATTTATACTGAAGACAATACCAACTTGTTAAGGTCTTTATTAAAATGAATGAAAGAAGAATACATGTTACAAAACATAGAATCACAAAGAAGTAATACAATTCTATGACCCCTGGTGGTAAATATCTATTCTAAAAGACTATTTAAGCTAGCATACTCACACCCTTCCCTGAAAACCTGGTAGTAGGAGACAGAAAACCAACCTCATCTCTGGCATGCCCTAGGAACTGATTGTTCAGGCTTCCCAAACTGGTAGGGATTAGGTTTGAGTGTTGAGTAGCTAGGCTGTATTGCGAAGCTGAGCTGATAGCTTGATAGAAGATAGGAAAAAGCGACCACGCTGCATGGTTGTTTGCCCTCTTATAGGGTCCCGGTGCTGCCCATTGCCAGAATCTAGGCCCAACCTACCATGCCCAAATCTTATTTCCTCACCCACATACATCTTTGGGTACACTTACTCTATAGGTTAACATATTATGACATATACTCATACATATTAGTATTGATCATCTCATTCCCGAAACCGTTACCCGTGGCCTAACTCATGACTTCCATGTCCTGCGGTGTGCCCTGCGGTTACCAGTCTGCTACAGATCTAAGGTAAACAGATTCAGTTCTTTGTTCAGTTCTTTGTTCAGTTCCCCAAAATAAAGGGGGGTGACCGGTAGACCATTTATCTATGCCAAAGGTTGCATACACTCAGACTAACTCTAGCTAATCATATAGGATACAGGCCTGTAGGTTACTTGCATTACAGCCAACTATTATGGATAAATCTTATGAACAACATAAACAAAACCCAAGAAAATACTATGATTTGCTAATAAGAAGATATGATAACAAAATAATATGAATCAAACCAAAAGAAAACATATTGTGCAATATAGCAAGCTAGTAAACTGGCCTTATGGGCTACAGCACCAACCTTACATCTTAGGGGCTGAAAGAAGTATAGAATCTACTAACAATAAAGTCTTTATGTCTGTCTATCTATCACCCACAAATGGATGATCTGGTTGGACAATTCAACCAGACCCTGAAAAGAATGTTAAAAAAAATTATTGCTCAGGATCCCTGACATTGGGCTCAGCTGATCCCTCTTCTGTTATTTGAGAAATTCCCCAGTCATCTACTGGATTCTCCCCATTTGAACTCTTACATGAGAGACAATGCCAGGAAATTCTTGACCAGGTCCAAGAGATGTGGGAGGAACAATCTCCTAGGAAGAGGAATGTGATAAAGTATATTCTGAAGCTTCAGGAGAGGCTCAAAATCCTACGGTCCTTTGCCACAGAAAACCTCCTTAGTGCACAACAGGCCCAGGAGCAAACCTATAACAAAAGGGTGTATTGGTGCATATTTAAGCTGGGCAATCAGGTTCTTCTTCTACTTCCAAGTATATAGTCTAAGTTACTTGCCCTAAATGTCAAGCCCATACAAAGTAGTACCCAAAGTTGGGCCAGTAAACTACAAAATCAGGCAGCCCAATAAGAGGAAATTAACCTAGGTCTACCACTTTAACCTTCTGAAGCCATGGAAGGAGCAAGAGAGGTTATTTATTGCTCCTTATCCCCCTGAGCCAGACCCAGTCCCCAGGTGTCCACTTCATTGGACCCAGACCCTATACAGATGAGGGAACACCTCTACTCAGAACAGAAGGCCTAAGTGAGAAGCCTTGTAAAAGTCTTCTCAACAGTGTTTGTCTCCCACCCAGAGTGGACTCATCTCATGCAAAACCATATCCAAACATAACCTGGGTACCTTGTCCAGGAGAACCTATGGTCATTCCCTTCAAGAATATGGGAGGCCATGAGGCAAGAGGTCCATGTGATGTTGGAAACAGAGGCCATTGAAGAATCCCGCAACAAATGGTGAAGTCTGGTTGTAAGCCAGATGGCAATATCCAGATTTGCATAGACTTTAGAAAAGTCAAGCCATCTCCAAATTCAATGTTCACCCATGCCCCGAGTGGAAGAACTACTAGACTGGCTAGCTGAGACCTGATATATCACCATGTTAGACCTAACCAAGCGATATGGCAGATCCCATTCACATCAGAATCACAAGAGAAACCTGCCTTTGCCATGTCGTTTGGCTTCTATCATTTTAATACTATGCCCTTTGGCTCCATGGTGCCCCAGAGATATTACAATGGCTCATAAATCAAGTTCTTCAACCACATAGCTCATATGCCTATTTAGATAATGTGGTCATCTACAGCTAACATTGGGAGGAAAATCTAGTACAAGTTGCTGATGTACTTCAGTCCCAGCCCTATGGACAAAGTCCAGGCCCTCAAAGCCCTACCCCAACCATGAAGAAACAAGTTTGGGTTTTTTGGGGGGTTCATAGATTACCCCTGCTGATTTCTGCCAGGGTTTTCAGCCATAGAAGCCCCCCTCACAGACCTATTTAAGGACAGTAGCCCCAAGAAGGTTCACTGGTCCAAGGCCCATGAAAAGTCCTTTCAAGAGTTGAAAGCCTACCTGTATGAAGAGCCTATCCTGTTCTGTCCCAGCTGCTCAAAAGAGTTCATTTTTCAAAGCCTAAGAAGTGGGACTAGGTGCAGTATTGTCCCAGAAAACAAATGGAGAGGAACACCCTGTACTATATTTGAGCTGCAAACTGTTCCCTCAGGTGTGGGCATATATTCCATGATAGAGAAGGAAGGATCCACCATGAAATGGGCCTAGGAAATCCATTCAAGCTTGCAACCGATCATGCCCCCTTAAGGTGGTTAAATGCCATGAAGGACATGAACCCCCAGTTTATGTGCTTGTAACTGTCCCTCCAGCTGTATGCCTTTCAAATTCAGCACAGAGCAAGAAAAGCTCTCCAAAATGCTGATTTATTTAATGGAAAGCACGGGGGAAGGGGTCAATCAGCTGGCCCCAGTTCCCAGATGCCCTCTCAAGGGCAAGAGTGTGCAATGGGTACACAAACCCCACACTGGAGAACTAGGGTTAAGGAGCTGCTCTGGGCTCAGCCAGCACGGCCCCACCATATCTGGAAGGCATATACAGGCTGGAGGAAAAGCTTAAAAGGGGAGAACAGCTCACTTGTGAGCAGACCTAGGAAGAGAGCAGACCTTCAACCCTCCGCGCATGAGGAAAGGGCAGCCTGAAGGCCTCTCTCTGAGAGAAGGGTGGGCCAGTTCCGGATACACCCTGAGATGGAGTAATTTCCCACTATCTCTTATTTATTCAGTTTATTTGCATTAATTCCTTCTGCTTTTTGTACATGGACTACCCTGGAAGGGGACAGACTTGAAGTGACCTGACCAGAGGGCCAAGTCACAGGAAGAGGCAGGTCACAGCAGAGGTGGTGCAGCCACCAGCAGATCCCCCAGTAGAGAGAGAACTACTATGCTATGCCCAGCAATGAGGAGGCGCCTGCAGTAAGTTGACCCCTTCACAGTGTCCAATCCTTTTTGAATCTTGCTAAATTCTTGGCCTCAAAACATCCTGTGGCAATGAGTTCCACAGTTTAATGATGCGTTGTGTAAAAAAAGTATTTCTTTTTATCAGTTGAATTTGCCACCTTTTCATTTAATTGAATTTTCCTTTGTTTTTGTGCTATGAGTGGTGTTGCCAACTCTCGTGACTCAGTTGTGATTTTAGCCCCTGCTGGAGCCAATTTCGTGATGCTGTGAGAAGCTCCAGTTTTCATGGGATTTTTCAGCCCTACCCGTGGAAAAAACATCCACTGATTGGCTGCCTTCCTGGGAAAGAACAGCCGGTCAGAGCTGCTGCAGGAGACAGGTTTAGCTCTCCCTCCTCTCCTACCCCAAAACTGTGGGCTCCTGAGGAGGGAGGCAGAGAAAGGGAACATTTTCACAGAAAGACTCCAGCAGCTCCAGTGTCTCTTTGCCCTCCTCTCCAATCCTCCTGTGAAAAATGTGTTGGCTCCTTTCTGCTTCTCTCCAATTCAATCCCGCAACTCCAGGTCTTAGAAGGGAGTGAAGAACCCATGGAGCTGTCTGCCTCCTTTCAAGCCTGGGAAGGCAGAGAAGAGGAAACCTTGGCAATGTACTGCCCCAACCTGGCTGAGGTGCAGGGTGAAGAACCCCAGGAGCTGCAGGAGGAGCAGATGTGTGGGACAGAAGAGGTGTTGAGGCAGGCAGAATTGATGTGTGTTTGCGGGACAAAGTTGATAGCTGATGTGGAGCCAGGGGTGGAGGTGCATAATTAAATGTTGCTGAGATGGGGTTGGGTGCACACATAATTAATTAATTAGAATATTTGCTTTTGATGGAAGAATTTAGAGAAAACTACACAAGAATAACCCCATGAACTTTCACTCCCTCCGAAGCCCATTGTGTGGGTATTTCTGCAAGAGTGGTCGGTTGGGCCATAGCAATTAGCAGTGAGTTTTCACTTCTCAGCATTTCAAATGGCAAAGTTTTATTGTAGAAAGAAGCCACTGGCTATATTGTATGCTTCCTACTTTCATTAGTTTCTGTAGAATAGAGAAACAGAGATATTCTAAAAAAAAATATGAATAACAATAACAAAGGAAAAATACAAAGGTAAAGTAAAAGTAGTGCAAAGAGCTACAGTGTTATCCATAACAAAAGGAAAAAACAGGAATATTGTCAAACTATGATCACCTGGTATTTGTAAATGATGCTAATTATTATATAGTATTGATTTTTGTTCAGGAGAAATAAAAGTATTTATCAATATTAAGTTATTTACTTGATAAATTTAGAATGCTCAAAGCCAGTGCTAATTTACAGAAGGTAAGAATTATACATCTTATTATTGTTCACAACTTTTTGTAGCAAAGGCTACATTCACAAAAGGCCATATGTATCTAACTGTTTCAATTAAATTTTTTTAAAATTGTTTATTGAAAGTGGAACATCTTCAACTGGAGAGACCGAGGGAGCCCTGCATCCGACTATCCCATTGTCCAGTGGTTAAAGCACTAATCTGTGATGCTATAGATCCCTGTTCAAATCCCTTCTTCCCCTTAGGTGGAGGGGGGACTTAAACCAGGGGTCTCCCACATCCCAGGTAAACACACTAAACACTGGGCTAAAAGTTATGATGGAGGGCCCTCCCAGCTTCCTGCTGAAATGGCATAGGCACCTAGCACTAAGAGAAGGAGGTGTTTCCCTGCAGTACAGACTTAGGGGGTTATCTCCAAGAGAGACGTTGGACTTAGCGCATACCCATCAGCTTGGCATATCCCATTGGCTAGTGTAGGCAAGGAGCCGCCTACAGCATACTGGCTTTTGTGAATCCCATGAGGAGGGGCCTACCTCTTGCAATTAATTGTATAGGGATACTAGATAGTAACTCAGGTTTTGTGAATCCCAGTGATTTTTCTAGGTTCCTAAAAGTTAGGCGTGGCAACTTTTTGGCACCTTGGTGACTGTGGTTGATAATTGTTGACTTGCTTGGAGTAAAGATGGGAGTGTATTACTGAGCGGGTGTGTGGGGCTGAGAAGTTGATGCTAGGATTTACTCTATATTTTCTGGTTTTACTGGTTTACTGTAGGCTATTTCCTTTTTAGCAATCTGAACTAATTTTAACAAATTTGTTTGTATTGTTGAACTATGCTGACATGGTAAAAGTTTCGTAAAGATGATTAAGGTTTGTAAAGTTTAAAGTTGTCCACAAGTGCCCCCTGTACTTTGCCCTTCATACCCTCACTGTTCCTGTCACAAGAGTGTCACAATAAATTTCTTAACGTTTGTGAGATTGAACTCAATTGATAAAAACTCAAATTGATGAGGTACTCTCCTCACAGTAACTCTCCTGAGTAACAGCTCCCACTGCTCCCTCCATGGTCACTATGCTGTTTTGAGGGGGAAGATAAGAAGGTGGAGCTGAGAGGAGCATAGTTCCCACTGCTTCTCTGGCAGCCATCCCAGCTGAGGAACAATCTGGGGTCTCAGTCTCACAAATCTAGGTGGTTCATCAAGCTGACTTACAGAGAGGAGAGAGTGGACATGATGAGGAGGCCCATGGGACATTTATGGAAGTTGGGATCTATGAAAGGGGCTATGGATGAGGATGCAGGAGAGAGAAAGCAGAGACCAAGGCTGTGTCTACACTAGAAACTGTGGTGGAAGTGAGTTACATCAGCGTACAGCTGGCAAAGTTTGTATACCCCTTGAATGGTGTATACTTACCAGCTTGCGCTGGAGCTGCACGTATTCACCAAGAGTGCTTATGCAATGAGCCCAATGGAGGGGTGTTCTAAATCAGAGCAATAAGGAGAGGCAGAGGCCATCTAGAGGCCAAATTATGTTTTATCTCAATCAGCTGGGGTAAAGTTGAAATAAGTTAAGTGGAGAATAATCAGAAGTAAATCAGAGTTAGTTGTTTTAGCAGCAATTCCCACTTAGACTTAGATTGTAAACTACTAGAACTATTACTGTTATCTACTGTATATTAATTATTATCTTAATTAAACTCACTTTATAGGTAACAATGTACATGTATAAAAAACATAATTTTGAATTAGAAAATACAATGCACTAGAATATAAACCCCACTGCTATATGTTCACTTTTCAGTTTCACAGTTTTCAGCATCTGTCACCCCAGAGTCTGGAGGAAAGGTTCTTAGGATGTTTTGTTATATCTTCAGCTATCCTTTTGTCCAATATTTGTTTACTCTTTTGAGTTCCAGCATAAATAAAGACATATTCCTTATGTGTTGGTTTCTTGATTGAACAATTATTCCTTCACTCCTTTCTGGCTTACAGCCTCTTTGTTCTCTGACAATTTCTATATTCCTGTCGCTTCTCATTCTCATATACCTTAATATGCTGTCAAGGAGTTTTGTTTTACAGTCCTAATTATTTTCTTACTTTCGCTCCAGCTTATTTCTTCTTTCTTAAGTCTGTTTCTCTTTAATTACAGTTTATATTTTATTATGGTTTATTTCTTTCTTGCTTTACTTTTCTTACCATTTTCTGTTTTTCTAATAATTTCTTAGCTTACTTAGAGACTCAAGTTGTTTTTCCTCTTGTTTAACTGTACTGTTCTTCCTTTAACTTTTTCCTCTTTTCCCTTTATACCACTGTCTTTCCTCTTTCAAGGATGAGGCTATCCCTACTTTTCCTACTAAATGTCTTTGCTGTCCCTCCTGAACTGGACTTTCTCTCTTTCAGCTCTGACAATGCAACTTGCCCCAGGGGCCCCTCTCCATTGGCTCCCCACTTACTGCATCCTTTCTTTTCTGGTGCTGCTTGCTGCCTGGCTCTCTACTGCACCTTCTCTGTCTCCCCCAATGCTGCGCAGCCTCCCTCAAGACTTCACCAGCTGTTTCACCAGCTGCCTGTTTGGTATGTTCACAGCAGCACTCTGGAGGCTGAGGAGGAAGCGGCCAGCTGTTCTTCCCTGTTTCCCCCTGCCCCCCAAATAAAAACCACCTGTCCTGGGTTCGAGCTCACCCTATTTCAACTGCCCTATAATCCTTGGAGTTCTCTGGGCCACTCCCCACTCCAGAGCAGCTGTTCTGTGCTCCCCCCTTTAAAAAAATCTTAACACCATGAGGCTGCTTTTGAGAAGCCAATCTGTGCTGTTCCCATTTCTTTTATGGTCCAACAGCTGCCAGTACAGGTCGGGCATTACACTTGTGTTGATGTAAATTGCAGGGGTAGGGATCCCAGGGTGTCATGTTCTGCTGTTCAGTGCAATGCCTTTTGGGACACTTCTGCAATGCATTGTGGGATAGTAATGACTCACCCAGGGCTGTCTGGGAGGTAGGGTCAGGTTCCCAGCATGTAACCTTCTCCATCCCATAATGCCATCCTTATCTCATAATTTTCACTCTTTTAAAAAAAATCCCACAAACCCACATGGAACTTCTCAGTGTCTGCCATCTCTGACAGAAGCACTGAGTCCACAGAATTCCATACTATTCTTATGAATGTTGCAAATACAGAGCACACACTTCTCCTGGATTTGCAGACTCATAGGTTTATTGCAACACCCATGGACATGAGAAGGACTTTGAGGATACTTTTCTAAGGGACATAGCAAAAACCAATTCAAGGTTGTTGGTGGTGTTCATAGAGCAGCTGCAGACAGTTCAGTGCCACTTCCGGGCCTGAGAAAAAAGCACGGACTGATGGGATGACATTGTAATGCAGGTTTGGGATGACAAGCAGTGGCTGCAGAACTTTTGGATGCAAAAGTTCACATTCCTGGATCTGTGTGCTGAGTTTTTGCGAGCACTATAGAACATGGACACCAGAATGAGAGCTGTATTGACAGTAGAGAAAAAAGTGATGACTGCACTCCAGAAGCTTGTAATGCTAGATTGTTACCAGTCAGTGGCAATCATTTTGGAGTTGGAAAATCCACAGCGAGGCCACTGCCATGCAAGAGTATAGGGCCATTCATTGTCTCCTGTTATGCAAGACGGTGACTCTTGGAAATGTGCAGAAAATAGTGGATGGATTTGCAGCAATAGGGTTGCTGAACTGCAGTAGGTTGATAGATGGCAAGATATTCCTATTTTTGCACCAGCCCACTTTGCCACAGAGTACATAAATACTTTTACTTTTGCATGGTTATGCAAGCATTGGTGGCTCACCGGAATGCTTCGCTGATATCAATGTGGCCAGCTCAATGAAAGTGCACAATGCTTGCATCTTTAGGAACACAGCACTGTTCAGAAAGCTACAAGGAAGGACAATCTTTCCCAAGTGGCAGATTGTCATTGGCAATATTGAAATGCCAATAGTGATTCTGGGGGATCCAGTCCATTCCTTGCTCATGAAGCCACACATTGGCCACCTCAAGAGCATCAATAAAAGATTCAACTACGTGGTCAGCAGGTGCAGAATGACAGATGAATATGCTTTTGGTAGATTGAAGGGACACTAGCAGTATTTACTTACAGAATGGGATCTCAATGAGAAAAATAACCCAATGCTTCTAGCTGCCCATTGTGTTTTGCATAATATCTGTGAGGCAAAAGGGGAAAAGCTGCCGCCAGGGTGGAGGTGAAGTGGCTATCTGCTGACTTTGAGCAGCCAGACACAAGGACTTCTACAAGAGCCCAATGTGGATCTATGTGGTTAATGGAGGGTTTGAAGTATTTTAATGGTCAGTCATAATAGTGTTCTATGCTGGAGTGCTACTTGGCCTGGAGGTTTTGGTGCTGCTAAGACAGGGGTGGGCAAACTACTGCCCGCAGGGCCGGATCCGGCCTGTGAGCCGTTTTAAGCCTGCCCGTGATCTCCTACTGGGGAGTGGGGTCAGAGGCCGCACCACACGGCTTGGTGCCACTTGGCTGGGGTGCTGGGTCAGGGGCTGCACCACGTGGCTTAGCCTGCTCTGGCACTCCAGCTGGGACGCTGGGTCGGAATCCAGACCAAGTGGCTTGGCCCCACTCCACTCTGACTGGGGTGCAGGGTCGGGGCAGCACTATGTGGCTTGGCCCTGAGTTAGGGGCTGCTCCGGCGCTCCAGCCAGGGCGATGGGTCACGGACTGCACCATGCGGCTTGGCCCGCTCCAGCCGGGGCACTGGGTCGGGGGCCGCACTATACGGCTCCCAGAAGCTGTGGCACGACCCCGCACTGGCTCCTATGCACTCCAATGGCCCCCTCCTATGCTCCAATGAGAGCTGCAGGGGCGGTGACTGTGGACAGGGCAGCGTGCAGAGCCACCTGGCTGTGCCTCTGTGTAGGAGCTGGAGAAGGGACATGCCACTTGAGGTAAGCGTCGCTCAGAGCCTGCACCCCTCAGCCTCTCCCCACGCCCCAACCCCCGGCCCCAGCCCTGATCCCCCTCCCACTCTCCAAACACCTCAATCCCAGCCCGGAGCACCCTCCTGCATCCCAAACCTCTCATCTCCAGCCCCACCCCAGAACCCACACCCCCAACCAGAGCCCTCACTCCCTCCCACACCCCAACCCCAATTTTGTAAGCATTCATGGCCCGCCATACAATTTCTATTCCCTGATGTGGCCCTCAAGCCAAAAACGTTTGCCCATCCCTGTGCTAAGAACTGTGTAGTGCTTGCTATACATTTATAAATAAAACTGGGTATTTTCCTGAAGCTATGAATTCTGTGGTGCTTGATGTGCATTTACAAGTACTGTTTGCTTTGACTACCACTATTCATTCTGAAATATTTGTTGAGAACTAATAAAGATAATTTGATTCTCAAAAAATAGTACTTTATTGAGTGAGAAAACCAGTGCAGAAAATCGATGTGCAAAAAGCCCCACCTCAGGCAATGCCATACAACTTTTTACTATAATTTATCAGGGTGAAAATTTAAAATTAGCAAGCAAGTAAACATTGATGCCCATTTGAGTAAAAAAAAAAAGAAAGCAAGCTAGGGAACAGGAGTGGCTAACAGGGGAGTTTTGCGAAGAAGTTCTCCGTGTGAAGGATGAGCAATTACATGACCCTTGGGTTAAGTTTGTTGTCTTTAGTGTGTGTGTGTGTTTGTTTTTGTGGTGTGCTTGCTGCTTGACTGAAATAGACCACGTAGTCTGTTTGTTTGGGGGACCATGTGCTGATCATGTATGTGCTGAGCCTTGTGGCCTGCTAGACAAGGCTGAGAGCTTCTTAAGGAAGCTTTGATCCCTAAGCCCTTTAGTACCCATCAACACTTAACCAGGGGGTGGGGCTACTCAGGAAGACCAGGGATTTAAAAAGCCCGCTCCTAAGCAACCAGAGGAGCTAGGGAACAGGAGGAGCTGCTAACTGGGGAGTTTTGCGAAGGAGTTTACAGGGGACTGTGACGGGGGGCTAGATACACTTACCATTCTTTAAACTTAAAGCCAAAAACACCCCCTGATAAAAAGAAAACAATAACAAAGGAACAAGCTTCAGGAGTAAAAAGAAAATGCACGAGAAGTCCAACAACAGAGTAGGGGCTATCCAGTTTATTGCACCCAATGCAGCATATATGATTACCTGCCCTATGGGCAGGTGACGTATGTGTGCATTTGGTGCAAGGAGCTCCTGGCCCTCGGAGACCATGTACAGGCTTTGGAGACGAGAGTGCCTGAACTGGAGGAGCTCAGGGAGACAGAGAGATACATAAATGAGACTTTCGAGGACACAGTAGAATGGTCCCACCCCTGGTCTGATAGCCTCTGTGCTGTTGAGGAGGATGAAAGTTCAGGGAAGGAGAACATCCAACTGGAGCAGAGGGAAACGATCCCATAGTGGAGACCCTCCTTCCAGATGATGTTGTGGTATTCTCTCGCGCTGAGGATACCTCTCCAGGGGAGGGAACCCTCTGCCATGTACATTGGCCAAACCGGACAGTCTCTACGCAAAAGAATTAATGGACACAAATCTGACATCAGGAATCATAATACTCAAAAACCAGTGGGAGAACACTTTAACCTGTCTGGTCATTCAATGACAGACCTGCGGGTGGCTATATTACAACAGAAAAACTTCAGAAACAGACTCCAACGAGAGACTGCTGAGCTGGAATTGATATGCAAACTAGACACAATCAGCTCAGGATTGAATAAGGACTGGGAATGGCTGAGCCATTACAAACATTGAATCTATCTCCCCTTGTAAGTATTCTCACACTTCTTATCAAACTGTCTGTACTGGGCTAGCTTGATTATCACTTCAAAAGTTTTTTTTCTCTTACTGAATTGGCCTCTCAGAGTTGGTAAGACAACTCCCACCTGTTTATGCTCTCTGTATATGTGTGTATATATATCTCCTCAATATTTATTCCACTCTGTATGCATCCGAAGAAGTGGGCTGTAGTCCACGAAAGCTTATGCTCAAATAAATTTGTTAGTCTCTAAGGTGCCACAAGTACTCCTGTTCTTTTTGTGGATACAGACTAACACGGCTGCTACTCTGAAACCTGTCACTAGATTTATTAGGAACTCGGGAAACTTTTGGGAAAGGGGGAGCCTATACAGGAAGGATAGGTTTCACCTAAACCAAATGGAACCAGATTTCTGGCACTTAAAATTAAAAAGGTCATAGAGCAATTTTTAAACTAAAGGCTGGAGGAAAGCAGACAAGGTGCGGAGGAGCACGTGGTTCAGACAGAGACATCCCTTAGGGGAGGATCTATTAATGGAGATCTCAATGTCCTAGTAGGGAGGAGAGTATGGAAGATGATAAAATACAGGTAGGAACTGATGAAAAACAGTCAAATGAAAAAAAGTCCCATTCAATTACGTCATGTAATGGCAGACAGCTAAAAGGAGACAAGTTATTAAAGTGCTTATATACCAATGCTAGAAGTCTAAATAATAAGATGGGTGAACTAGAGTGCCTCATTCTAAATAAAGCTATTGACATAATAGGCATCACAAAAACTTGGAGGATAATCAATGGGACACAGTAAAACCAGGGTACAAAATATATCGGAAGGAGAGAACAGGTTGTGCTGGTGTGGGAGTGGCACTATATGTGAAAGAAAGCGTAGAATCAAATGAAGTAAAAATCTTAAATGTACCACAGAATCTCTATGGATAGTAATTCCATGCTTGAATAATTAGAACATAGCAGTAGGGATATATTACCGACCACCTGACCAGGATGATGATAGTGACGGTGAAATGCTCAGAGAGATTAGAGAGACTATTAATAACACAATAATAATGGGGGATTTCAACTATCCCCATATTGATTGGGTACATGTCACCTCAGGACGGGATGCAGAGATAAAGTTTCTTGACACCTTAAATGACTGCTTCTTGGAGCAGCTAGTCCTAGAACCCACAAAAAGAGAGGCAATTCTTGATTTAGTCCTAAGTGGAGCACAGGATCTGGTCCAAGAGGTGAATATAGCTGGACTGCTTGGCAATAGTGACCATAATATAATAAAATTTAACATCCCTATGGCAGGGAAAGCACCACAGCAGCCCAACACTGTAGCATTTAATTTCAGAAAGGGGAACTACACAAAAATGAGGAGGTTAGTTAAACAGAAATTAAAAGGTAAAGCGCCAAAAGTGAAATCCCTGCAAGCTTTTTAAAGACACCATAATAGAGGCTCAATTGAAATGTATACCCCAAATTAAAAAACATAGTAAGAGACCCAAAAAAGTGCCACTGTGGCTACACAACAAAGTAAAAGAAACAGTGAGAGGCAAAAAGTAATCCTTTAAAAAGTGGAAGTTAAATCTTAGTGAGGAAAATAGAAAGGAGCATAAACTCTGGCAACTGAAGTGTAAAAATATAATTAGGAAAGCCAAAAAAGAATTTGAAGAACAGCTAGCAACAATTTTTTTAAGAATATCAGAAGCAGGAGGCCTGCTAAACAACCAGTGGGGCCACTGGACAATCGAGATGCTAAAGGAGCGCTCAAGGACGATAAGGCCATTGTGGAGAAATTAAATTAATTCTTTGCATCGGTCTTCATGCTGAGGATGTTGTAGGACTGATGAATGAAATAGTTTTTAATTGTTCACTTTATTAATGTAACTTCATAAGTAAAGTTTTATGAATGAAACAATATTCGTTCATAAAACCGGTTACCCCAATAACTGGCTAATTAACAGCTAAGATGCTTGTTAAGAGCCATAGCTGTTCAGTCAGCTGCCTTTGTAAGTTTCACTATCAATCCAATTCCTGCTTAAATCACTGAGACTTGCACTGTTTCAGTACTGTAATTTCTGTTCACCATTTATTACACTTGCCTACAGTGTAACTTCTGTTCACTGTTTGCCATCCATTATACTTTTTAATTAATTAATGGAGATATCCCATCTCCTAGAACTGGAAGGGACCTTGAAAGGTCATCGAGTCCAGCCCCCTGCCTTCACTAGCAGGACCAAGTACTGATTTTGCCCCAGATCCCCAAGTGGCCCCCTCAAGGATTGAACTCACAACCCTGGGTTTAGCAGGCCAATGCTCAAACCACTGAGCTATCCCTCCCCCAATATACTTGTCTATATTGTAACTTCTGTTCACTGTTTGCCATATTGTAATTCAAACCCATTTTGAAACGCTTACTCCATTTTGTAAGGGCTTGCTGCAACCTTCATTTTTGCAAACCCTGCTGTAACCTTATTAGTTTAGTTTAGATGTGTGAATGAGGTATGTATGGATGATGGAATCAACCTCCACCCCCAGCCTGTCCTGATTAAATAGAGTTCAAACACCAACGGCTGAAGATGCAGACAAGAGCCCTAACAAAGTAAGAAGAATCCACCCTAAAAAGAAAAGAGAAGGAAGATCAAAGCCAGGTCCGAGGCTGAAAGTCATATCTGCAATTAACAGGTGATCAATCACCAAACCCAAAGGCAGCGTGACACAGCAAAACCTATAAACTCTGGATTCAAACTAAAGCCTACAAAAAGGATGGGTGAAATGGAAAACTTTGGAAAAGGGTAACATTCTGCTGCCAACATGGAAGGGTATCGGTGCATGCCCAAAAGAGACCCAGCTTGTCCTTGTGCCCGGCTTTCCTGGCCAGTTAGCCGCCACAAGCTAGGAACCCAAGCTGCAAACTCAAGCCACAGGCTCAAGCAGAACTGGTAACTATGCAGCAGCTGCAGAACATCTAATGATGTGTGTGTGTGTGTGTATAGGTATTAGGTATAATGTGTGTGTATAAGAATTAAAATATTAGTTATTGGTCATAAATCAAATTGTTATCATAATAAATGTGGCATCTTTATCTTGTCCCCTTTAATAAGATCCTGCTAGTTTTCATTGGTATAACATTTTTGTGGAGAATTGCGAAAGGGGGAATATTGGTAAAATGCCTCAGTTATTGTAAACATTGGTGTGCACACCACCAAGTAAACTTAGCATAATACAATCTGGTTAACCAAACCTGCTGGCCTCCGAATAGGTAGCAAAAAAAATAACAAATATAAGCTACAATTTCAAAATCTAGGCTGTGTCACTCGCTAAACGATATCAGGAGCGACAAAACAGTTTAAATAAGCTTTTAAAAATGTTCAAAAAACGGTGCATACACCCTCAGTCGTAGCATGCCTGAGCATAAGAGGAGAACTTAGGGTTTCTCACTCTGCCCCTAAAAAGGGTTTTTATATTTGGTGTATGAACCCTCGGTGGTAGATGCCCAAGCAATACAGAGGGAAGCTTAGCGTCTCTCCCTCTGGCCCAGAGTGGGTTAAAAACATAAGATACAAATCTTGTTCTGTTAAATCAAACTCTGAAGGATATAGGAGTTTGGGCAGTGTAGTGTGGTTTATGTTTGTTTGTTTTGTTTTTTTTGTAAGTAATATTGTGGTAATTTCACAATTTTAAAGAAAATGTTTAAGAAACAGAACCAGGAAGGGTGGGGGCTAGTTGGAAAGCCCACCCTCCTTGCTAAATTGGTAGTGAAACAAGGCTTGTGCCTATGGAAAGGAACTGTTTATTGGAAAAAGTAGGATCAGGCCCAGGCAAGCAACAGATAAAGAAACTGGAAAACAGGTTGGGTACAAAGAGTTAAAACAGCACTCTCAAATCTTACAGCAGCAGTAACATCAGGAAAAAAAACATTTGAGACCCCAGAAGGGGGCAGACCTTTGGGACCCCTCTGGAAATTGGGAAGGGGGATATTTGGGTAAATTCCTCCTCGCAGGGCCAAAATGCCATTGAAACAGTTAACAACAGTGCCTGCTTCTGCCTCAGATCTCCAGGCCATGGCAAAATGGCTGGAGATTTTAAAACAAAATTTTTTTTCTAAATGAAGTGTTAACGTCCTTTTACTGAGAGAAAGGGAGGATTTACACTCACAAAAAATGCACCACTTAATTAGCATTTGTGCAGCCCCTTCTTGGGGCTCGGCTCCGGCCCGGCCCCCGCGGCTCGGCTCCGGCCCGGCCCCCGCGGCTCGGCTCCGGTCCGGCCCCCGTGGTGCGGCAAGCCCCGCCCCCAGGAATCAGGCCGCGTTCCGGCCGGAGCTCCGGCCAGGGTCGCGGGGCTTGAGTCCGGCCCAGAGCCGAGGGGAGGGGGCTGGGCCCGAGCTGAGCCGAGCCGAGCCGCGGGGGGCGGGCCGGGCCGGAGCCAAGCCGCGGGGGCCGGGCCGGAGCTGCTGAGGCCGGGGGTGCTCGGCCGGGGGGCCAGGCCTGGCCGCAGGGGCCAGGCCGGAGCCAAGCCGCGGGGGCCGGGCTGAGCCATGGGGACCGGGCCGGAGCCGAGCCACAGGGGCCGGGCCCGAGCCGCGCCATGGGGGCCGGGCCGGAGCCGAGCCGAGCAACGCCACGGGAGCCGGGCCGAGCCGCGCCGAGCCGCGGCGGCCAGACCGGGCCGAAGCCGAGCCGTGGGGGCTGGGCCGGAGCCAAGCCGCGGGGGCTGGGCTGGAGCCGAGCTGAGCCGTGGGGCCGGGTCGGGCCGGAGCTGGGCCGGGTCAGAGCCGCTGAGGCCGGGGCCGGGCCGGCGCACTCGGCCAGAACTGGGGCCAGAGTGAGCTGCTTGGCCGGGGCTGGACTGGGCTGCGCTGCGCCTCCCTGGAGGCCTTCTGGCGCCCCCCGCCACCCCAGCTTACCTGGTGCTGCCTGCCCGCCCCTGCTTCTTTTCAGACGTCCCGCGAACCTCTGATTCACGGGAAGCAGGGGAGGGAGAGAAGCAGGGGGCGGAGCGTTCAGGAGAGGGGAGGAGGGAGAAGTGCGCTGAGGGCCGGGTGGAGAGCTGCGGCGCAGGGCCCTCTTAGCGCGGGGCCCAATTCAGCCGAATCGGCTGAATCGGCCTAAAGCCGGCCCTGGCTTGCTGCAACCTTCATTTTTGCAAACCCTGCTGTAATCTTATTAGTTTAGTTTAGATATGTGAATGAGGTATGTATGGATGATGGAATCAACCTCCACCCCCAGCCTGTCCTGATTAAATAGAGTTCAAACACCAACGGCTGAAGATGCAGACAAGAGCCCTAACAAAGTAAAAAGAATCCACCCTAAAAAGAAAAGGTACAATAGAAGGAAGATCAAAGCCCGGTCCGAGGCTGAAAGTCATGTCTGCAATTAACGGGTGATCAATCACCAAACCCAAAGGCAGCGTGACACAGCAAAACCTATAAACTCTGGATTCAAATGAAAGCCTGCAAAAAGGATGGGTGAAATGGAAAACTTTGGAAAAGGGTAACATTCTGCTGCCAACATGGAAGGGTATCGGTGCATGCCCAACAGAGACCCAGCTCGTCCTTGTGTCCGGCTTTCCTGGCCAGTTAGTGGCCACAAAGCTACAAACTCAAGCCACAGACTCAAGCAGGACTGGTAACTATGCAGCAGCTGCAAAACATCTAATGGATGTGTGTGTGTGTATAGGTATTAGGTATAATGTGTGTGTATAAGAATTAAAATATTAGTTATTGGTCATAAATCAAATTGTTATCATAATAAATGTGGCATCTTTATCTTGTCCCCTTTAATAAGACCCTGCTAGTTTTTATTGGTATAACAATATGAGGGAGATTCCCAAACATGAGCTATTCTTTTTGGTGACAAATCTGAGGAACTGTCCCAGACTGAGGTGTCATTAGAAGAGGTTTTGGAACAAACTGATAAACCAAACAGTAATAAATCACCAGCATCAGATGGCAAGAGTTCTGAAGGAACTCAAATGTGAAATTGACTAACTGTAGTCTGTAACCTATGATTTAAATCAGCTTATGTACCAAATGACTGGAGGATAGCTAATGTGACACCAATTTTTAAAAAGGGCTCCAGAGGTGATCCCGGCAATTACAGGCTGGTAAGCTTGACTTCAGTACTTAGTAAAGAACAAAATTTCAGACACCTAGATGAAAATGATTTACTGGGGAAGAGTAAACATGGTCAATCATGCCTCACTAATCTACTAGAATTCTTTGAGGGGGTCAACAAGCATGTGGACCCAGGGTAATCCAGTGGATATAGTGTACTTCGATTTTCAGAAAACCTTTGACAAGGTCCCTCACCAAAGTCTCTTAAGCAAAGTAAGCTGTCATGGGATAAGAGAGAAGGTCCTCTCATGGATCAGTAACTGGTTAAAAGATAGGAAACAAAGGGTAGGAATAAATGGGCAGTTTTCAGAATGGAGAGAGGTAAATAGTGGTGTCCTCCAGGGGTTTGTACTGGGCCCAGTCCTATTCAACATATTCATAAAAGATCTGGAAAAAGGGGTAAACAGTGAGGTGGGAAAATTTGCAGATGAAACAAAACTACTCAAGATAGTTACGGCCCAGGCAGATTGCAAAGAGCTACAAAAGGATCTCTCAAAACTGGGTGACTGGGCAACAAAATGGCAGATGAATTTCAATGTTGATAAATGCAACGTAATGCACATTGGAAAATATAATCCCAACTATATATATAAAATGATGGGGTCTAAATTAGCGGTTACCACTCAAGAAAGAGATCTTGGAGTCATTGTGGATAGTTCTCTGAAAACATGCACTCAATGTGCAGCGGCAGTCAAAAAAGGGAACAGAATGTTGGGAATCATTAAGAAAGGGATAAATAATAAGACAGAAAATATCATATTGCCTGTATATAAATCCATGGTATGCCCACATCTTGAAAACTGCGTGCAGATGTGGTTGCCCCATCCAGGGGTGAAAGTAAGTCCAGTGACTTACTGGTATGCTGGGGCCAGCTCTGGTTCCCGGAAGGGGTGGGTCCTAAGGCGGAAGGGGTGTGGCTGAGGGAATCAGAGCCAGCCCCAGCCCACCCTGTAAGGTAAGTGCCCCCGCCACCAGGGTAGCAACAGCAGCCCGGGGTTCCAGGGGCTATTTAAAGGACCGGGGCGGCAGAGGCAGCTGGAGCCCCAGGCCCTTTAAATAGCCCCTGGAGACCCCTGCTATCCCTGGGCGCTATTTAAAGGGCCCGGGGCTCCCCTACTTCTACCGCCCTGGCCCTGTAAATAGCCGCGGGAGCCCTGGGGAAGCGGCGGGGCTCCCGCAGCTATTTAAAGGACCAGGGCGGCAGAGGCAGCTGGAGCTCTGGGCCCTTTAAATAGCCCCTGGAGCCCCCCCACTACCCCTGGGCTCCGGGGGCTACTTAAAGGGCCCGGGGCTCCCCTGCTTCTACCGTCCCAGCCCTTTAAATAGCCGCTGGAGCCCTGGAGTAGTGGCGGTGGGGCTCTGGCGGCTATTTAAAGGGCCAGGATGGTAGAAGCAGCGGGAGCCCCAGACTTGTTAAATAGCCCCAAGAGCCCCACAGCCCTATCCAAGGGCTCCAGCCATGGGGCTCTGGTGGCAATTTAAAGGGCCTGGGGCTCCAGCCCCTGCTGGGAGCCCCAAGCCCTTTAAATTGTCCCCTGAGGAAGCTGGGCTGCCCCGGTATGGCAAACCAGCTCTTGCAGGTACGCAGTACTGGGGCATATCGGCTTATTTTCACCTCTGGCCCCATCTCAAAAAAGATATATTGGAATTGGAAAAGGTTCCGAAAAGGGCAATAAAAATGATTACGGGTATGGAACGCCTTCCGTATGAGGAGAGATTAATAAGACTGGGGAATTTTCAGCTTGGAAAAGAGACAGCTAAGGGGGATATGATTGAGGTTTATAAAATCATGACTGGTGTAGAGAAAGTAAATAAGGATGTGTTATTTACTCCTTCTTATAACTCACGAACTAGGGGGTCACCAAAAGAAATTAATAGGCAGCAGGTTTAAAACAAACAAAAGGAAGTATTTTTCACCCAACACGCAGTCAACCTGTGGAACTCCCTGCCAGAGGATGTTATGAAGGCCAAGACTATAACAGGGTTATAAGATAAAAAAGAACTAGGTAAGTTCATGGAGGCTAGGTCCATCAATGGCTATTAGCCATGATGGGCAGGGGTGGTGATCTTCTGTTTGCCAGGAGCTGGGAATGAGCAACAGGGGCTGGATCACTTGATGATTAGCTGTTCTGTTCATTCCCTCTGGGGCATCTGGCACTGTCCACTGTCAGAAGACAGGATACTGGGCTAGATGGCTCTTTGGTCTGACCCACTATAGCCGCTTTTATGTTCTTCCTCTCTCTGTGACTCCTGAGCACGGGCGTGAAGAACTGACAGAGTTGCAGGAGCACAGGATGCTATGGGACAGCTGCAGGAGGCCTATTACTCTTGACACAGACCAAGCAGTGTCCACACTCCCACGGCATCATCCTCAGCATGGCAACCACGATGCCACGCCCTCAGTCAGGTGGTTTCTCCACGCACATAAAGAGTTGGGGAGGTTGACCAGACCGTAGCTAGGCCCACACCTGGCAACTCCCACTGAGCTTGTCTTCGGTTCCAGGGCCGAGCAGGAGCCTGCGAGGCCGGGGAGTTGCCCACCCTCCCAGGGACGCTTTCCCCTAAGGCTGGGCTCGGCCTCCTTCTGTCCCTGGGGGGAGCCGAGCCCCTCGCGCCACTGGGCGAGTCCCCGGGGCTGGGCCACCGCTGCCGGCAGAGGGTCCCGGGTCGGGGGCAGAGTGCCAGCGCAGGAATCCCGGCTTTGCCCCGCCCCTGCCGCTCTCGGGCGCGCGACCGGAAGTGGCGGCTGACCCGGAAGTGGCGGCGGCGCAGGGCGATGGCGGAGAAGTTCGACTCGCTGGAGGAGCAGCTGGAGAAGTTCGTGGAGAACATTCGGCAGCTCGGCATCATCGTCAGTGACTTCCAGCCCAGCAGCCAGGCCGGCCTCAACCAGAAACTGTGAGACCCCCCCCCCCCTCCGCCCCGGCCTCGCGCCGCCCCTCTCCGGTTCAGTGGCCCCCCACGCTGTGCGGCTGGGTCGGAGGGTGGCTGAGCCCAACGGAGCAGCGCCAACCCCTTGCAGGCGCTGTGGGGCCTTGTGGGAAGCGGGTGTGGGGGCACTTCCCGGAGCAGAGCCGGCCTGTAACAGTCGTGTGGGTGGGGTGGGGAGAGGAGTGCCGTGGTGCCTCCTAGCCTGCAGGCGCTGTCTCGCCTAGGAATAGTGAGGACGGGTCTGTCCGTGATGGACCAGTGTACAAATTTCAAGTAACACCTGTCACGTGGCATGGTGATCAACAGAGAGTAGGTCTCTAACATGCAGTTGCATTGTTGTGTGAAGAGCAATTAGGGTGACCAGACAGCAAATGTGAAAAATCGGGACAGAGGGTAGGGGGTAATAGGAGCCTATATAAGAAAAACACCCAAAAATCGGGACTGTCCCTATAAAATCAGGACATCTGGTCACCCTAAGAGCAATACTTATGTCTAAATAAACTGTAAACTAAACTTTGAAGAATGGTATATTAGCAGTGATTCAACAAGATGCAGTGGTGCCAAGTGTGCAGTCCCACAGGAAAATATACTGATTTCCAAACGTGTTTGTAGTATGTTCAAATCTGGGACATGCGATTGCAACAATAATCTGTTTTGTGACTGCCCTGGTGGGATTCATGATTACAATTTACCTGTTTGGAAGGGACTCATATACTCAGTATGATGTGTTATGTACCGAAGACCTAGATTTAGAAGTGCCTTAGGAATCCAGGGCTACACATGGAGAAGGTGCCATGAGAACCTCCAGGGAACCTTTCCATTGCCTTGTTTATTCATGCAGTCTTTTGTAGGCAGTAATCCAATAACAGTGAGATCAGTTATGCATTGTAGCTGAGAAAATATAGAAGGATGTCTGTAACTAATTTGGGTCTGGTTTTATAGCCACATGATTTTTCTCTTCCCAGGAATTTTATGGTTACAGGCTTGCAAGATATTGACAAGTGCCGACAGCAACTTCACGATATAAGCGTACCTTTAGAGGTTTTTGAGTAAGTAATTTTACATCTAGGGAGCAACCTCCACACATCGTCAAATTGAAGAGACAGTTAATCTTGTAGTGTTAGACATTTCCACTGCAGTTTTTGTTTTGTAAATTTGACTTTAAAAATACTTTTTCCTTTAAATTCTTTTGGAATAATTCAAATTATGAATTATCCATCTGTTTTCACAACTGTTTATTTTGTCATTTATGTTTGCATAAAATTGCATAACTCAAGGCTTGGAAAGCTCTTATCTAATTCAGTGTCTTGGTACTGTACATAGCTTTCCATCTCACTCTGGTTCTTTATTCAGGATTCAAATCTTGCTTTCGATTACAAGTGACATTTAGTTTTTTTTTATCAGAGCCCCTGTTTTTGTACACCATAATCACTGCATATATTTACATAATTGGCAGTCAGCTGTTAATTGGCCCAAACTAGATCAGTAAGAGTATAACAGGTGAATGGCAGAGCTATGTGAGTCAACTTACATTGTTCACTGAGTTAGCACATTAGTCATCCAATTTAATGAATTCTAAATTGCCTCAAATGTGACAAGCTGAGAGATGTGTATAATATTGCTAATTGTAGATGGCTAAACCAGGTGGTCTCAAAACTTTCTTATAGTTCAGTCCACATTTTAATAGTTTAAGACCATATCTTTCAATTTATTTCAATCACACAACATCCTTGTGGCTACTAAAGTAATTGTTTCTATGGCATAGTAAAATTAGGGAAATACTTATGCCTTTTTAGCACTTTCTAATAAAGTAAGTGTTACCTTTTTTTAAAAGAAGTCAACATACCTCTCCCCATCTCCCCAGTTCTGTCTACTCAGTTCCTCTTGATCTTCTAGCTGCTTTATTCCTTTCTCCCTGTATACCACTTTGCTACGATTGTCACATCACTTTGCTTTACTCACTGCCGGTCCATTTGCTGATGGTGACTCCTGTTTCTTCTCTAGCTTTCATGTACTTACTGGTGGTCTGGAGAGAGTTAGCTAGTCACATGGTACTGATTCCCAGCACATTCTACAACCCTCTAGACTCTCCACAAGGAAAAGTCTGGACACTTAGAAGCAGCTGGCCATTGAAAACCAGGCAGGTGCTCCTTGGATCACAGTTTGGGAGCTGCTGGCCTAATCCACATATTAGAATGCATGCTTCAGATGGCGGAATACAAAGCATGCTTGTTTATTACTTTTACTCAGTGTAATTGAGCTTTTCATTGCTGTATTTAGTGAAGATGAGGAATATCTTAGCCTGCATGATACACTTACATGGCATCTTTCATATTTCCAGATACATAGATCAAGGCCGTAATCCCCAGCTTTACACTAAAGAGTGTTTGGAAAGGGCTTTGGCTAAAAATGAACAAGTAAAAGGCAAAATTGACACGATGAAGGTAAGATGGGTATAATGTATTAAAAGTATAATTGTTCTTTATAATAAGAATAGGAACCATATTTAAGTATTTGTAAGCCTTGTCATCTTGTTTGTTTGTGTGATTATCAGATTTTCTTCATAAAATGGGTTGCACTGGGGCTTATTTTGAATCTATTTGTTTTAACTGATGATGCTGCAGCCTGTCTTTTTTAGTTATGGTCTCTAATTCTATGGTAAGGTTAAATACAAAATCAAGCTTTCATTTCTTTAGCCATAACATACATCTAATCTAATCTTTATACAGTCTGTTCATAGAGCTGCCACCTCTTGTAAAGTGCTTTGATATCTAATGATGGAAAGTGTGCTGTGTGAGAGCTAATTGGTTTTGTTACTACTACTATTCCATAGACACTGAATATGTAATTTCCTAAGTATGGCTATGGCGTGCACATTAACCATAAAACAGTTCTATGAATAGAAAAACATGAAGGATACTCTCTAATTATCTCTTTCTAATAAAGTAAGATGCTTTCTGTTATTTGATATCAAGTATCGGGGGGGTAGCTGTGTTAGTCTGTATCTACAAAAACGAGGAGTCTGGTGGCACCTTAAAGACCAACAGATTTATTTGGGCATAAGCTTTCGTGGGTAAAAATATCACTTCTTCAGATGCATAGAGACTATCGTTGTTTTTGTTATTTGATAGTTACCCTTGTATGACCCAAACAGGTCACCAAAATTCAGGGTTCTGTGGGTTGTATTGGTCAGGAGAAGAAACTGATGATGGAGCTGGATATCTTCGATGCAGGCCTCTTTATTTACAAAGAATTTAGAGAGTCATGTTTCCCCAAACACAGCAGGAATCAAACGGGAGAGAGTTTCTTTGCTCACAGTTCCAAGCCTCTTTCAACCAGCGCTCAGCCCAAAAATCTCTCTAGGATTTTATTATGCTCCCAGGCAAGCCTTTGTCCTTGACTTTCTGCTCTTTTGCTGATTTTGTTGTGTGTCCTTGCTGCTTCCCTGTCTCATACACCGCTGCTAAAGCAATACTTAGCAAAGCCTCTCCACCCACATGTGCCTTACATGTCTCCGTGTTTTGGCTGTAGGCTGCTATTGTTCCACCTTTCTGGTTTTGTAAAGGAGTTGAATATTTCTTCCACTTTTCCTGAGTGAAGGACCGCTTTAACAACCTCAGTTTCAACAAGGTTTAACCCAACCCATAACAGTATTTTCCCCTTGTGTGATGCTAAAGGGATTAAATCAAACAAAAAACCCCACAACCCTCTTACTCCATGAGTGGAGGACAATTAAGTTTTAGCAGTAACAGCAGTCTGCACTTATTCCCCTTAAATAGAAGCATTGTTATGTTTTCCAAATCTTGTTTAGCCTCATTGCATTTGGAACATTGGTGTGTAGATAAGTTATAGATGTATAACAAACTGTTTTTTATTAATTTTGTTGTTAGGTAAGAAATTTTACTATCTTCAGTGGGAGATGAGGCACACAGTGGCAGATATTAAATGAAAGTTCAAGTTGATGTTGGTTTTTAAAAAAAAAAAGTGTTTGACTTACAGTTCTCGAATTAGTAGTTTCTTTTCAGTAAGATCATGGGCATCCTATTACATAGTGTTTAATCAGCCTTAGGAGTTCATTACTGAAAGATATTGAGACAGTTTATCAAGATTCAGGAAAAAAAATAGTCAGCTGAAGAATAGCTAGATTTAAATAGGCACAGAGGACAGCAACATGCATGCTACGAGACATATTTATCTCCAGGTTTCAGTGGTCTGTCGTCATCCTCATGACTTGTAGCCTTACATACTTGTCTAAGTGCATTCTTTTTATTCCTTCTGAAGTGCTGGGTATAAGATGCTCCTTTTGGGTAGAATATCAGACTTGGTGAACCTCTTGTGATCTAGCATAATAGCTTTATGTTTAACTATACAAGTTGTATTTCTGATGGAGTGGGTGTGACTGGAGCATGCTGTAAGCTGGCTATATCCAGTTATTGGACAGCATAGCACAAGTTAGAGACGCTCCTAGGCTGCTCTAACTGTTTCAGGGTTGGGGTAAAGATTCAGGAAGCCATAATGGGTTGGTTCTCAGCATCTTTCCCTCCCTTACTAAAGATTCCTTACCCTTGTCCTGGTGATTGGGGGAAGAAAACCAGCCATGCTTTGCTAGGTGCTTCCCTGGTCTCAAGCAGTATCAATCAAACTTCTATCCTTTTCTCCCTGCAGTTCCCACAGCCTGGCAGGGAAGTCAGAACTATTCTCTCCTTCCCCTATGGTGTAGCAAGCAACTAGTGGATGAGTTGCTGAGCTGCTGCATCAGGCAAGGGACAGCAGTTGGTCAGAGGAACTTGGCTCATGTCAGAGTTGCTCTTGGGGCTTGAAGAGAAGAGCTAGGCAGCACTAGGGGAAATGGTGGAAAGGGGGCTGATTCAGGCCTCTTTCGGTATGCCTACACTGGAAACTTCAAAGCGCTGCCGCGGGAATGCTCCCACGGTAGCGCTTTGAAGTGCAAGTGTGGTTGTGCATGAGTGCTGGGAGAGAGCTCACTCTCTCAGTGCTCTTGGTAATCCACCTCCACGAGGGGATTAGTTCCAAGTGCTCTGAGTCTATCTACACTAGCGCTTTAAAAAGCTCTAACTTGCTGGCTCAGGGGGGTCAAAAATCACCCCCTTAAGCACAGCAAGTCTGAGCACTGTAAAATCTAAGTATAGACAAGCCCTTAGTTTAAAAGCTTCAGGACATGGTTCAGCACATTTTCAATTAGTAAGTGCCAGTTTTCTTCTTTAAAATGATAGACTCAGGGGGGCCACAAATTGGACACCACTGCACCAGAGCTTATCAAGAGTCCAGTTTCCTTACGTTTCTTGAATGAGTTTGATTGCTAGTTTAGTTTATAGAAAATACAAAATACTTGAGTTTGACTCAGCAAATAGATTTCAGGCAGTTACTATGAATACAGGTCTTGTAGGACATGTTTTTCTGACTTGACTACCATTCAGTGGGGGTCAAGAAATGGTAGACCTGGTTGACTATTATTTGCAAATATTTCAGTGAATAACTTATTCTGTTCGACTGGCTCCAGTAAATGGCCAATTTTTTTTAATATTCTAAAATCTTTTTTCATTCTAGAAATTTAAAAGCCTATTGATTCAAGAGCTGACTAAAGTCTTCCCAGAGGACATGGCCAAGTACAAAGCTATTCGAGGAGAAGAACCTCCTCCTTAAGACTGCCTTTGGTATGTTCTAAGATGCCTAATATTTTCATGGAACTGATAATCTCCTGTTGTGAAAATTGTTGAGCTCACTGGACAGAGGAAGAACTTAAGTCTTCCTACTAGGTGTGTTCATGTATGTCATGGTTATTGGCTGTGAGGGAGCCTGATTACAACTCAATTTTTTTTTTTTTTTTTTTTTTTTTTTTTTGGAAGCCATAATGTTTTCCTGCAGACTTGTGTCTAAAGATTGCATTTGAAACTTCCTGTGCTAATGTGTTCTTTCCACAAAAGTTGTTTGAGGCATGTGTGTGACTTGCAAGCTATTATACATCATTTCCCACAAAGTACACTTCTAGTGACACAGTTCCTCCTCTACCTTGGTGGGTCCCGGGCTTATTGGCAATTTTGCTTGCCTTATAGATTCACCATGTGGGTCGGGAAACAGCCCAGAGACCTTCCCCTCTGGTAGAAGCCACAGTCCAGATCAATTCCTCCTGTGTCTGATCAGGAGTTGGGAGGTTTGGGGGGAACCCGGGCCTGCCCTCTACTCCGGGTTCCAGCCCAGGGCCCTGTGGACTGCAGCTGTCTAGAGTGCCTCTTGGTACAGCTGCACAGCAGCTACTTCCCCATGGCCTCCTCCCAATACCTTCTTTATCCTCACCACAGGACACTTCTCCTGGTGTTTGATGCTTGTACTCCTCAGTCTTCCAGCGATATGTCTTCACTCTCAGCTCCTAGTGCCTCTTGGTCCCAACTCCTTACATGCACACCACAAACTGAAGTGAGGTCCTTTTTAAACTCAGGTGCCCTGATTAGCTAGCCTGTCCTAATTGATTCTAGCAGTTTCCTGATTACTCTAGTGCAGCCCCTGCTCTGGTCACTCAGGGAACAGAAAATTACTTATCCAGTGACCAGTATATTTGCCCTCTACCAGACTCCTGTACCCCACCGGTCTGGGTCTGTCACTCTAACTATAGAATGATCAAGTGCCAGACTGTGGATAAATACACTTCTTTTGGAAGCTAGTTATACTTGATCAATAAAATAGGCTACAGCCATCTCATGCGGGGGGAGTAAGAATTGACTGCTATTACCTGACAGTTTATAAAAGCATAACTGGACAAGACTCTTTGCTAAATTTCTGCTGAAATGGAAATCCATTGCCAGGTGCTGTACTTCCATGTAACTTTGTCAACCACAACCAAAAAGTCCCCTTCAGACCTGTGAATGGAAGGACAGGTGGCTGATGATGGAAAAACTGAATTTTCAAGGATGGCCTCCCATCAGTGCTTTATATTTTGTACAGCATTTGATGCAGAAACAAATCTTTTATTAAGTGTATTGCATTTTCTTTGGGCAAAATATATAATAAACATTTTGAAGTGAATTTTGTAGCTAGTTCTTCTAGTATGTTTCTGTTCATTCCATCGCAATATATTTTTCAAGAAAATAGAGGAAAGCTTGAACAAATTAGCACAAGGCTCAGAATAATAGAAATCATGTTAGCATATCTAAATCTTTTGAGAAGTCTTAGATTAGACTGAATTACACCTGAAAATAACTTATTACTTGGCATTATCTTCGTTTTTAACCAAAAATTTTAAAATTCTCTCATGGTGGTAGGTAACTTTCTTGCATACAGTGGTATGCATTTAAGTGGTCCCAACTAGGTTTTGAAACTAGTTTCATTTGAGATTAATAGGTCATGTAGTTAAATGTTCACAGCTATTGTTTATTGTAGGTGCTCCTTCTTGCAGGAAAGATTAGTTTAACAGGATCACCATGCAGTGCTGTACTGTACATAGTGAAAGGCTAGCTTCACAGTGGAAAAGGCTGAAAACGTCCCTACTTCTACTGTGTTAGGGAGGCATTCAAATAGTAGCAAATATGCCTTTTGTTATAATACTTAACATTTCACTGATGTTGGTCTGTATATTGAGATTTAATTTGTTTATTTAAAATCTTGCTGAATTATTTGATCGTACTTGTTACCGTAAAGCAGCTCACTTACCAACAGCATAAATAGAGAATACGAATGTTATGTTTGCATTTGGTTCAAGTCACTTATATAACTCATGAATGCCACACTTGCACATGCATGTATTCTGTATATGCTATGAGCTTTACAGCAACTGTTCTAGCTCCTGTTTATATTTAATAAAACTAGAAACAGCAATGTTGACAGTACAAGTTTTCTTAATTAACAAAAGAGATGGTAGGAATATAGTGAGTTAAGAGTCTGTATACTTACTGCAATCTGGAATTTATACTGCCTTAAGTTACATTCATTTATTTTTAGCCAGATCATCTTTCTTGGTTTATCCTTCCTCAAATAGTTCTATTATCAATCTGAAACAAAAGTTCCCTTTCCGAATTCTTTTCTAATCAACCACGATGAGTATTTGCTTTCTCACTATAGTTAGCGACTGTCTTATGTTTAAAATTTATTACTATAAATATCTGCTTTTAATTTCAGTCAACTTACACATTTACATAAAACTAATAATTTAGGGAGTGTCGCCATTTTGAAATTACACCTGAATCCAGTTTTTAAATCAGAACCGAAATCTTTCAGTTTGAAACTGTGTTATCAAAGATGCAATGGATCCAACTCTGTGTCATTACCTCTTGAATTTTGAATCTATTTTGGTTTATAAAACTCTGTGGTAAAGAATATAAACATAAAATAATATAGAATATAAACACAATCTTCCACTTACCTCCAAGGAACACTGTTGTTGATCATGGAGACAAGCAGTATGTTCTCCCAGTCCCCTGGAAAGACTTGTTTAATTGTTTTCCTTATTCTTGCCTCACATGCATTAAATATGCCCTGTAAGAGAAAAATGTGATTTATGGTGTATCTCTAGCTAACCAATGATGTGACCATTTTGTCACTTACTCATGATGTTCCCTATTGGGATCAAAATCTAGTTTTGTATATACAAATCATAGAAGACTAGGGTTGGAAGAGGCCTCAGGAGGTCATCTAGTTCAACCCCCTGCTCAAAGCAGGACCAACCTAAATCAACCCAGCCAGGGCTTTGTCAAGCTGGGCCTTAAAAACCTCAATGGATGGAGATTCCACCACCTCCGTAGGTAACCCATTCCAGTGCTTCACCGCCCTCCTAATGAAATAGTTTTTCCTAATATCCAGCCTAGACCTCCCCCACTGCAACTTGAGACCGTTGCTCCTTGTTCTGTCATCTGCCACCACTGAGAACAGCCTAACTCCATCCTCTTTGGAACGCCCCTTCAGGTAGTTGAAGGCTGCTATCAGATCCCCCCTCACTCTTCTGCAGACTAAATAAGCCCAGTTCCCTCAGCCTCTCCTCGTAAGTCATGTGCCTCAGCCCCCTAATCATTTTCGTTGCCCTCCACTGGACTCCCTCCAATTTGTCCACATCCCTTCCGGGGGGGGGGGGGGCAAAATTGAACACAATACTCCAGGTGTGGCCTCACCAGCCCTGAATAGAGGGGAATAATCAGGGGTCTGTAACATCTCAAGTGTGTGTTTTACCTAGTTACTGGAGAGGTCTGCGTTTTCTAGTACCATCCTCGCTGGTCAGAAATGTGCTTACTTGGTTAGCTAATACCTGGTGTGTTGCTATTCTGCCAAGGCCAAGCCTACTTTGGTTCATACCTCCAAGGCTTACAAGAGTAAATCTGAAAAATGATTTAAAAGTAAATAAATAAAGAACATCCTGAATTCTAGACATTGACTTGTCTTTCAGCCTTGGCAGAAGGGGTGGGTTGTTTGGCAGCATTCATACTATGAATTCTACCAAGAAACCTGTTTTGCCTAAGGCAGAATAAATTGGAAAAATAAAACAAGCTTTTTAATCAAAATATAAAATATTGCTGTTTGAGGGAGACAGGCTAGCCTACATTTTTAGACCCCTTTAATATTAAAATCTTGTACAACTTTTATACTTTCAAACATTTAATGATATTGGCCTGTGAAAGGTGTGATTTATTTGGTCCACTCCTTCCTTCAAGATCAATTAAATAGTGGAAGTTCTCCATGCATTGGGCAGGCTGTTTCTTTGTATACCATCAGTAATTGCTTCCAAAATAAACAAGGATACAGATTTTAAAAGAAATTATCATTACACCTGTCAGGGTGTGGTGCTTTATTTTTCAAGTCATTGTTTGGTAATTCTTTCTGAAAATTTTATGTTCTGTTTGTGCTGAGTTAACTTTTTGAATGCTTTTGTGCTTATTCAGATAAGAGTAATAGTTTATTCTTTTCTGATTCTACCTGCCCTTTTCCATGTAAAATTCAGTTGAATGCAATAATGCTTCAGCAACTTTTGTCTTTGTGCATTTCAAATGAAAATTTGAAATTTCCCCCCAAAAAACCCAAAACAAAACCTACATTAACACAGGAACAGGCATCTATACATGATAAGTAGTCTAAGGCTACATCTACACTACAGTGGGGGGGTCAATTTAAGATATGCAAATTTAGCTACGCGAATAGTGTAGCTGAATTCGACATATCACAGCCGACTTACCCCGCTGTAGGGTTGGTGGCAAAATTGACCTCTGCGGCTTCCCGTCAACGGCGCTTACTCCCACCTCCGCTGGTGGAGTAAGAGCGTCAATTCGGGGATCGATTGTCACGTCCCAATGGGACGTGATAAATGGATCCCCGAGAGGTCGATTTCTACCCGCCGATTCAGGCGGGTAGTGTAGACCCAGCCTAAGTCTTCTGGCTTTGTTTCCATGTTCAAAGTACTCTTGCTTAGCATACAATTTAGCCAGTTTTATTGATTAGCATGATGAGCAACTAACTTCAAAAACAAAACTCTTAATTTGAAAAATAGGCCTGCCTAAACTTTTGCATGTAAGGAAATGAACAATTAAGCTGCCCACACAAATGAGTTAAAGTACAGAAATGCATATATCATCACAACTTAGTGTAATCAAAATTTCAGAACAATTCCCTTATCCAGGAGGTGTAACTTGAATTTGAAAGCAAGGAGGTTTTTTGTGTGAAGTTACAAGCTGGGAGGTCAATATGGCCTGAGCTACAGAGAAGCGAGTTTTATTTTGTTGGTGTTTTATATAATCGCCTCCAACCAGGGTAGATGGCTGGATTGGTTTAATCACCAATTAAAATCAGCAAGTAGAAAATCTTGATATAAATGAATTGTAATCATGTTTTCCATTTGTATTTTGTAGTTATTTTCCTAAGTGTTTTTCATTGATTTAATTTAAAACTAAATGCAGTTTTTACACTAGATTTGACACCACTTTTGTTAACCAGGAGGATACATTTAACACACTTGTTCAGATTCTTGATTTCTGCATTTTTATTGAATTTACTAGATAATTAACTTTTTACTTGTGATTTGTATCAAGCTTCATTTGGATGGAAACTGGAATTCAATTAAATTGTACAGACAGCATTTTAAGTGTTTATTAACTAACAAATGTACTGGATACATACAACCGATGAAACAAAGTGTTTCTGTACATCAGAACTGAAAGTACTGACATTTTGAAACAGAATATTAGCATTAACTCCATTGTAAAGAGTGAAAATGATGTATGTATTTTGTGCACTACATGACAAAATGTACCATATTTATAAACCTTGACTTTAAGTTAACTGTTTTTCCCCTGGATCTGTGTAATTAAAAAAAAAAAAAAAAAAAAAACACCCCATTTAACTCATTACTTAAAGTTTGTGAAGCGGTCTCATTGATTCAGTATCTCTTGTACAATAATAAGTTTACATATGGCAAGACTCTTCTCCCTTACCCCCCCCCCCCCCCCATATTTGAATGCTTATGTAGATGTGTCCTGTCTGCTAGATAGGGGCTCCTCTGTTAGGGCATCTCAGTAATAATGTAAATATCTACCATCACTCAAACATTGCCCCTTCCCCCTCATCTCAAAAGACCCTCTCCCTTGGGGTATTACTTCTGGGGCAGAGATTGGCATGTGGCTGGAAGGAAGGGGTGGCATATGACTCCACTAAGAATGCCACTCTTCCCCCCCCCCCCCCACCCCCACCCCCCTACACCTTGCTATCCTCTACAAATTGGTGTCTGTCCCAGCCCTTTATGGTCACTCCTACTTTTGGAGAGGTCTATCAGGGCAAGTTTCAGGGTGGGATGACCTGTCTGGAAGTGTTGTGCTCCCTCTAAGAACTCCTCCCACGGCTCTATACCAATCCAAGCAGATTCCAGCCCCATAGGACATTCTGGAAGGGAAATGTGTACCAATCAGAATAGGTATTGCACAAGTAGCTAGGCCAGATACTCCGCCCTCTGGAATTTAACAAGTGGCTGGTCAGCAGCATTACCCCTGGCAGCCTATTCCACGCAGCAAGGAGCTATCTTGTTTCAAGGTTGTGTTTTCAGAAATCATGGAAATGCTGAGAAGGAACATGGCAGCCTTTTACCACCCCTGTGAAAACTAGGAGATTTGTTTTAGCTCTAAGGGTGCTAAATAGCTCAAAGTGCTACATTAGCAACAGTTTTGAGGAGGAGGGAGTGGCCACGGGTATCCCTTTAGCCTAACTGTTGGCTGGGTACACTGGAACCTGACAGCAAGACCCATGCTATTGAGAGTCAGACTGCATGTGATGCCCGCCCACCATCTGAGCCTATGGAGGAAGGCAACCAAGCTTCCTTGGAGTCACCATCGGACAAAATGAATGAAGAAGATGTTGCTCTGGTAAATAAACTATACAAGTGGAAGTTAGGGGGGGTTGTAATGGGGTAGGAAATGACCTGCGGTTTTGTAAATCTAAAATAGGACTTAAAGCTATTTATTTTTTGAAAAATCTGGGAACAGTTTGCAATCACCTTTCTAGAGGCCTTTGAGAATACCTAGGACATCCTGGAACAGATTCACTCTCAGTGGGCATATTATCTCAAATAAGCTGGGTGGTTTTTTTTTTTTTTTTTTTTTATGCCTCCAACAGAGATCAAGAGGCAACCCTGGATAAGAACAAAATGGAAGAATGAGCCAGCTTGGACCCATGAATGGTGTGGGTTCACAATGTCCATTTCCACAGCAGGGACTGTAAAAATGATGTGTTAAACCCCGTGATTAAAAGATTTTTGTTTAAATTTGATTGTGACCCCTGCATACTAGTGTTGTAAAAGAATTTACAACCACCAGCCATGTGTACACAGGAGGCTCTGTTAAAGAAAATATTACATCTCCAGAGAAGCTTCTTTTTCAAGCAGCCAGAAACATAGTAATTCTCTGAATAGAAGACGGGTAAAAGGTTCGATTTCAGAGCGAGATGCTTACACATACCAGTACAAATACATTTTTAAAGAAATAAGACTTACTTCAGATGTGATGCATAATTGCAGGCAGTGGTTTTAAGTGGATATGCAGCAGCTCTCCAAACACAACAGTGCTTTTAAGTACAGCTTAACAGTGATAGACATTCTATGTAAATATGCTTGGGCCTAAAAGACAAGATGGGTGGTGAAATATCCAAGGTCTTTATAACTATTTTCAAGGACAATTGTGTACCTTGAAAATTACAAACCAATTGGGGGAAAGAATTTTTAAACAAACCTTTAAGCAAATTGTTAAAGTAACATGTCTACCAGTTTGTTACTAATGAAGTCAAAGCAGGGGTTGTGGAGTGGTTTAATGAAACTTTAAAATCGAAGACTGGGATATATATTACAACCAACAATACTTTTCACTACATTGATGATGTGTTACTAGAGTTTATAAAAAGTTACAATCAAAGTTTTCAAAGAACTACATGTATCAGACCTTTTGATGTTAACCCCTCAAATTCTCTAAAAGTATGGAAAATGGTTTATGGAGAATGTTTTAAAATAAATCAGATTGCTTCCTCGTTTAGAGAAGGCCACTGTATTTAAAAACAAAAGGAGCTTTTGAAAAAGGCTATGAACAAACTTTTATCACTGAAATATTTGTAGTGGATGAAGCCTTAACCATGGGCCAGAGAATTGTATACCAATTAAAAGATTATGGAGGTGACAGTTACTGGATTTTTTTACCCTGAAGAATTACAAAAAGTTAACCCACAACAGGATAGGATTTACAGAATTGAAAAAGTCCTAGCAGAGAAAGAGAGGGTGAGGACAGAAGTGGCTACTGGTGAAATGGTTGGAGTGGCCTGATAAATTTGTTGGGTGGAACACATTTTCAACTCTGACATTTAGTTGCAAAAGAAAATAATTATTTCTGTAAAGAGAGGAAAAAATGAATGATGGGAGTTTTTATATTGCTTTGTGTAGCAATTCCAGCTATGAGTTTTTTCTTCAAAACAGTAGCTTGAACTTTGCAGTACAGCAAGTTAAGCCCTTGGATCTCGCAGAGACCTCGGAGGATAATGGAAATACAATACCCCCACAGCTGGAGCAGTGTCAATGGAGCTACCCCTTCTGAAATTGGCTTTGGAGAGAAAAAATGGAGTTTCAACCTGTGACAAGGCTGTTACTTGTCCATACCCAAATTACTGTGGCTAATCATCCAGGGGAGTTACCAGAGGTGGTCATGAAGTATGACCCTGCAGGTACAAAAGTTAGACTTAAATCCTCTGATGTTGCTTATGCTTTTTCTATAGGCAGGGAGCTAGCTAATATACAGTAACTCCTCACTTACTGTCCTCCCGCTTAACATTGTTTCAAAGTTACGTCGCTGCTCTATTAGGGAACATACTCGTTTAAAGTTGTGCAATGCTCCCTTATAATGTCGTTTGGTTGACTTTACAAGGGAGCATTGCACAAGTTCCTCTTCTCCACCTCTTTTCCCCCTCACTTCCTCCCTCCCTCCCTCCCAGCACTTCCGCTTAGGACTTTCTAGGACAGAGGGAGCGAGCGGGGAAGCTGCCCCCCACACCCCACCTGGCAGGGCCACCCGGAATGCAGGGGCTTTAGGGGCTGCAGGGCCCTGGGCTAAGGGGGCTCTGGCCTGCAGCTCTAAAACCCCTTTCGGAATGCGGCCCTGCGAGCACGGGCTAGAAGACTCAGGAGGAGCAAGGGCAGCCGTGTGGCCAGTGGCTGAAGAGAAGCGGCTCTTTCCCCTTCAAAGCCGTCTGGAGAGAAGTGGCACGTTGAAGGGGAAAGCACTGCTTCTCTCCGGCCATGCGCTGCCCCTGCTCCTTCTGAGTCCTCCGGCCCGTGCTCGTAGGGCCACATTCCGAAAGGGGCTTTAGAGCTGCAAGCCAGGGCCCCCTTAGCCCAGGGCCTTGCATCTCCTAAAGCCCCTGCGTTCCAGGTAGCCCTGCCTGCGGGGGGGGAGGGGCAGCTCCCAGAATCGCATCTCCCAGAATCGCAGCCATGGGGGGTGGTGCTGCGCTGTGCAGAGCTGCCTGCACACCCCATGCACCAAACAGGAGCTGCCTCAGGTAAGTACTCTGCACCTCCTGCCTGCCCCAGCCCTGAGCCTCCTCCCACACCACCACCCTGAGTGCCCTCCTACACCCTAACTCCCTCCCAGACCCAGCACCTCTACCCTGAGCCCCAGGGGTAAGCCAGGGGCACCTCCCCACCACAGTACAGTACTGTACAGTATATGATGCCTTTTGTCTGCCCCCCAAAAAATTCCTTGGAACCTAACCCCCCACATTTACATTAAATCTTATGGGAAAATTGGATTTGTTTAACATTGTTTCATTTAAAGTTGCATTTTTCAGGGACGTAACTACAACATTAAGTATTGTATTGGGTTTGTAAGTTACTCTATTGGGTTTGTCCCCCAATTGCAGTGTCAAAAAAAGCCCCTTCTCAAGAGAGATTACAGGGGGTTTCAACTCCATGTATCTATACACAGACATTGCAGATCACCAGTTTGTGGGGGGACTTTACATTACGCTGCGTCCCCATCTGAGGAAGGATCAAAGAGTTTGTCACCATCATGTATGATAAACAGCATTATATCACAGTCAGTAAACATCACATCAATATCATCACCATTGAAATAAAGACAGACTCGAACAGGCATCTCATTATGCTTTTGGCAAAGTGATCATCAAGCTGCACCTACTCCTGGAGAGCGAAGTGTTTTTAAAAAGCAAAATGCTATGTGGACCTGAAAAATTACAGAGACCCAACCATCTACAGAAACTTCACAAAGCCTGGGCTCGATAGGCCCTTCCTGGATATCATGGGGGGAATGTTCTGTAACTCATTTAAGAAGAACAGGAGTACTTGTGGCACCTTAGAGACTAACAAATTTATTAGAGCATAAGCTTTCGTGGACTACAGCCCACTTCTTCGGATGCATACAGAGTGGAATAAATATTGAGGATATATATATACACACATACAGAGAGCATAAACAGGTGGGAGTTGTCTTACCAACTCTTAGAGGCCAATTCAGTAAGAGAAAAAAAACTTTTGAAGTGATAATCAAGCTAGCCCAGTACAGACAGTTTGATAAGAAGTGTGAGAATACTTACAAGGGGAGATAGATTCAATGTTTGTAATGGCTCAGCCATTCCCAGTCCT